>NC_069505.1:16684071-16839071 GCF_027579735.1 Bombina bombina
AAATGTTACGGTTACCCTTAGTCTCGCTGAGAGATGGACCGCTTAGTAGCCTGGATTCCTATTGCTGAAGAGGGGAGAAACTGCTTTCCATAGTATTCTATATGAGTCTCGCAATTGTAGAATAATCCCCCCTAGCTGTAGTACAGCTAGGATACCCTTCTGCCCACAAAAACGAGTCAACGCTGCGATTGAGGGACAACCAAGAACTGAGGACTGGGATGCCCAGCCTGCTTTTTATTTAGGTTACATGCACACAGGGCACTCCCAGGGGGGGAAGCATAAAATCCCCCATCACACATTTAGACAAAGCCCTTGGACAGGCCACCGCAGATAACAAGTACACACAAGAAAACAATTGAGTCCTTCTTATCACCTAGCAGTGAATGCTTATCACAAACTTAATTACAGTACACAATATGCTAGGAAACCTGCCTCAGAAAATAGTTTTCTCAAAACTGAACAGAGTTAACCCTTTATGAAATGATACTTGTTACAGTTTTCTTGGAGCCCTTCTTAGGCGCTGGCTTGGCTGGTTCAGGCATTGCTGCTGGGAAATAAGTTTCTTCACAACAAAATAACTAATGCTTCTGTAACAGTTGCTGCTCTCTGGCTAACCTCATCAGCTCCTCTTTTTCTTGAAAATTCGTGATGCGGGTTATAACGTCTCTTGGTGGTTGCCCAGCTAGTGGCTTGGGGCGCAATGCCCTGTGTGCTCTGTCCAGGCTGATTTTTGAGGGGTTGTCCTCTTTTTTAAGTGTACTGAAAAGGTCCTGGAGATATTGTTCGATGTCAGATGGTGAAACAGATTCAGGAATTCCCCGCAGCCTAATATTATGACGTCTACTGCGATTTTCGACATCATCTATCTTATCTTCAAGCTCATTAATGGTGGTGTCTTGTTTATGTATGGTATGTTGGAGTTCAGAGATAGCCTCCGCCTGTGAATCCTGTATATTTTCAAGTGACTCAACTCTATTACCTATATCTGATATGTCCTTTTTGAGCTCTGATATTTCTTCTTTAATGCATTGCTTGACCTCAGCTACCAGGGAAGAAAAATCCTTCTTTGATGGAATTGATCTGAACAGAGCTGAGGGTATTGTGATGTTATCTGGAACCTGGTCACTTTCAGAATCAGATGAGCTTTGATTTGATCTTTGTTCTGGAAGGGATTCCTCCATGGGAGCAGTTGTTTTGGATTCTAATGCTTTGAAGTAGTTATTTACTGAATGAGTAGTCGCTTTCAGATGCTTAGTGGTTTTGCCAGATTTGCTGATTTTTTTTGGAGACATAGCTAGAATATTTAGCGTGGTATAGTCTAGCTGCGGGCACTGTAGCTTTAAAAGATGTTAGATATAACTGTTATGGTATAAGGGAATCCTTTATTCTTAGCTATTGTGTGCAGCAGATGAAGGCAATAGAGATAACAGCTACGGTTACATAAGGCTGAGAGTAATACTCCTATTCAACAGAGATTAGTGGTACAAGCTTATATTCACATAGATGTTTGAATAGGGAGTATGTGGCAAACAGTCCCAAGTTCCCTTGCGATTGCACATATAATGCGGTATTTGTAGTGTTCCTACTATTTACCTTTATTGTGGACTTTCTGCTTAAGCTTCTTAGCTACTGGTTTTAGATATCCCCTTTTTAGAGGGTGCTTTACTGGATTTTCCTTTTCGCTCTTTAATGTATTTGTGCTGTTGGGGGAAGGTCGTATCTAAACTTGTTGTTGAAAGTGCGCAACAAACTCTAGCGCAGGATGCGGCCTGTTACGGAACTGCTGTTGCTCTGTATAAGCCTCCGGTTGTAAAAGGGTAGGTGTTGTGTGTGTTCAGTGATCTTACCGGAGCTGTCCTTATATGAAGCCTCACATTCTTGTTGTCTTAGGCAGCTAGAGCTGTGCGGTTACCTTCCGATGAGGCCCGTTACACATTGGGCCTGTGTGTGCTTGGAGCGTCGGCTATGCAGGTTAAACCTTTGTGGTGGGCAAAGTAAGGGCTACAAATCAAAGTCCAAGATAAGCGGGACACATCTTAAGGGTTTATAGCCCAGTAGTGCAAGGTGGCTATCGCCAATTACGTTCTCACTTAGCAAGGGACCAGGAGCTCAGTCACACAGCAGCCATCTCCTAGGCTGGCTAGCTCCGCCCCCGTTCCTATGTTATTCTATGTAACTGATTCACTAAAGCTCCCTCCAGCCTCACCAGCTTCACCAGTTCCTATGTTATTCTATGTAACTGATTCACTAAAGCTCCCTCCAGCCTCACCAGCTTCACCAGTTCCTATGTTATTCTATGTAACTGATTCACTAATGCTCCCTCCAGCCTCTCCAGCTTCACCAGTTCCTATGTTATTCTATGTAACTGATTCACTAAAGCTCCCTCAAGCCTCTCCATCTTCACCAGTTTCTATGCTATTCTATGTAACTTATTCACTAAAGTTCTCTCCAGCCTCTCCAGCTTCACCAGTTCCTATGCTATTCTATGTAACTGATTCACTAAAGCTCCCTCCAGCCCTTCCCTCTTCACCAGTTCCTATGGAATTCTATGTAACTGATTCACTAAAGCTCCCTCCAGCCTCACCAGTTCCTATGTTATTCTATGTAACTGATTCACTAAAGCTCCCTCCAGCCTCTCCAGCTTCACCAGTTCCTATGTTATTCTATGTAACTGATTCACTAAAGCTCCCTCCAGCCTCTCCAGCTTCACCAATTCCTATGTTATTCTATGTAACTGGTTCACTAAAGCTCCCTCCAACCTCTCCAGCTGCACCAGTTCCTATGTTATTCTATGTAACTGATTCACTAAAGTTCCCTCCAGCCTCACCAGTTCCTATGTTATTCTATGTAATTGATTCACTAAAGCTCCCTCCAGCCTCACCAGTTCCTATGTTATTCTATGTAACTGATTCACTAAAGCTCCCTCCAGCCTCTCCAGCTTCACCAGTCCCTATGTTATTCTATGTAACTGATTCACTAAAGCTCTCTCCAGCCTCTCCAGCTACACCAGTTCCTATGTTATTTTATGTAACCGATTCCCTAAAGCTCCCTCCAGCCTCTCCATCTTCATCTGTTACTATGTTATTCTATGTAACTAATTCACTAAAGCTCCCTCCAGCCTCTCCATCTTCATCTGTTACTATGTTATTCTATGTAACTGTTTCACTAAAGCTCCCTCCCGCTTTTCCAGCTTCACCAGTTCCTATGTTATTCTATGTAACTGATTCACTAAAGCTCCCTCCAGCCTCTCCAGGTTCACCAGTTCCTATGTTATTCTATGTAACTGATTCATTAAAGCTCCCTCCTGCCTCTCCAGCTTCACCAGTTCCTATGTTATTCTATGTAACTGATTCACTAAAGCTCCCTCCAGCCTCTCCATCTTCATCTGTTACTATGTTATTCTATGTAACTAATTCACTAAATCTCCCTCCAGCCTCTCCATCTTCATCTGTTACTATGTTATTCTATGTAACTGTTTCACTAAAGCTCCCTCCCGCTTTTCCAGCTTCACCAGTTCCTATGTTATTCTATGTAACTGATTCACTAAATCTCCCTCCAGCCTCTCCAGCCTCACCAGTTCCTATGTTATTCTATGTAACTGATTCACTAAAGCTCCCCTCAGCCTCTCCAGCTTCACCAGTTCCTATGTTATTCTATGTAACTAATTCACTAAAGCTCTCTCCAGCCTCTCCAGCTTTACCAGTTCCTATGTTATTCAATGTAACTGATTCACTAAAGCTCCCTCCAGCCTCTCCAGCTTCACCAGTTCCTATGTTATTCTATGTAACTGATTCACTAACGCTCCCTCCAGCCTCTCCAGATTCACCAGTTCCTATGTTATTCTATGTAACTGATTCACTAAAGCTCTCTCCAGCCTCTCCAGCTTCATCAGTTCCTATGTTATTCTATGTAACTGATTCACTAAAGCTCCCTCCAGCCTCACCAGTTCCTATGTTATTCTATGTAACTGATTCACTAAAGCTCCATCCAGCCTCTCCAGCTTTACCAGCTCCTATGTTATTCTATGTAACTGATTCACTAAAGCTCCCTCCAGCCTCTCCAGCTTCACCAGTTCCTATGTTATTTTATGTAACTGATTCACTAAAGCTCTCTCCAGCCTCTCCAGCTTCACCAGTTCCTATGTTATTCTATGTAACTGATTCACTAAAGCTCCCTCCAGCCTCTCCAGCTTAACCAGTTCCTATGTTATTCTATGTAACTGATTCATTAAAGCACCCTCCAGCCTCTCCAGCTTCACCAGTTCCTATGTTATTCTATGTAAATGATTCACTAAAGCTCCCTCCAGCCTCTCCAGTTTCACCAGTTCCTATGTTATTCTATGTAACTAATTCACTAAAGCTCCCTCCAGCCTCTCCAGCTTCATCAGTTACTGTTATTCTATGTAGCTGATTCACTAAAGCTCCCTCCAGCCTCTCCAGCTTCACCAGTTTCTCTGTTATTCTATGTAACTAATTCACTAAAGCTCACTCCAACCTCTCCAGCTTCACCAGCTCCTATGTTATTCTATGTAACTGATTCACTAAAGCTCCCTCCAGCCTCTCCAGCTTGACGAGTTCCTATGTTATTCTATGTAACTGTTTCACTAAAGCTCCCTCCAGCCTCTCCAGCTTCACCAGTTCCTATGTTATTCTTTGTAACTGATTCACTAAAGCTCCCTCCAGCCTCTCCAGTTCCTATGTTATTCTATGTAACTAATTCACTAAAGCTCCTCCAGCCTCTCCAGCTTCACCAGTTCCTATGTTATTCTATGTAACTGATTCACTAAAGCTCCCTCCAGCCTATCCAGCTTCACCAGTTCCTATGTTATTCTATGTAACTGATTCACTAAAGCTCCTCCAGCCTCTCCAGCTTCACTAGTTCCTATGTTATTCTATGTAACTGATTCACTAAAGCCCCCTCCAGCCTCTCCAGCGTCACCAGTTCCTATGTTATTCTATGTAACTGATTCACTAAACCTCCTTCCGGCCTCTCCAGCTTCACCAGTTCCTATGTTATTCTATGTAACTGATTCACTAAAGCTCTCTCCAGCCTCTCCAGCTTCACCAGTTCCTATGTTATTCTATGTAACTGATTCACTAAAGCTCCCTCCAGCCTTTCCAGCTTGACCAGTTCCTATGTTATTCTATGTAACTGATTCACTAAAGCTCCCTCCAGTCTCTCCAGCTTCACCAGCTCCTATGTTATTCTTTTTTATTTTTATTTTTTTTTTAACCCGAAAAACAAATATTTTTAATTGAGTCAATAAAATTTATTTTAGAAAAAAACTATTTTATGTTTAATGACCAGTTCTTTTTACAAACAAGCGGTACGGCTATGGGTACCCACTTTGCCCCCAGTTACGCGAATCTTTACATAGGGGCATGGGAGGAAACTCAAATTTGGGAGAATAATCCTTTCCTTCCATATATCGTCTATTGGGGCAGATTTATAGACGATATCATTTTAATTTGGTCGGGATCAATTGATATTTTAGAGGATTTTATCATTTTTTTTTTTATTATTTTTTTTTTTATTTTTTTTTTATTGAGGTTTAAAGGCATACAGATAAATCACCTTAGTGAGTCAAACGGTTTACAAAATTCAATAATACGCAACCAAGGTACATTACATATGAGACATGCCTAACAAAGTGTATACCGTCTTAGATAATCATGAGGCCACTTTTGGACCTCAATCTAAAAATGTGGTTTAGGAAGGAGATAAGGAGACCACTTATGGATCTCATATGAAAAATCTCTTAATTTATTCCCCCCCCCTCCTTTAGCTCTTTTATTCTACACATAGAAAATAAATAGTACAGATAGCTAGAACATCCACCCATTAACACTATGAAGGGAAAGTTCAAGAGATTGCTATGTATAAAATGTAATGGCATAGTCTCTAAACAAAAGGAGGAGATCATATAAACTCAGAGCAGTGTATAGGATGAGCAAGAAAAGCTGTGGTTACTAGATTAAAGGATACAATGTTTGAGGTTATGTAGGGTCTGATACTATTCTAAATTAGGGGACACTGGATTAAGAATATGTACCCTAATGGCATTCTCTTATATAATGGGGCTGAGAAATTAAGCTGTCTCTAACATTGTTAGGTTACCACAAGAGAGGTTATAACTGCATATATACTATCAACTAACCAGCTTAGATATAAGACACAGGGAGATGCCATATGGATAAAGAGCATATGACCACACTTGCAAACAACAATTAATAAAATTAAAATTCAACAAGTATGAGCAGTTAGTGTCCCTAAAACCTCAGGCTCTGCTACCATCATTTGGGTCTAAAAGTTCAATGTGTGACCAAGTATACCAGGTTTAGCTCTGTAGTGACTCCAATGGTAACAAGCAGTAGTTCTAATATATATCATTAGAATAACAATCCTATGGACATATCAGATGAAGTGAATTATATGGTCCTGCAGTCTACACTTGGTTAAACACATTAACAATATAACAAGGCAGAAACGAAGATCATATCATGTCATATAGGTACAACTGTAGGTAATGTCTTATTTAATGCCTAAAATCTGAAGAGGCGGTCCACTGCTAACAAGTCATACTAAGTAGGTTCTGAAAAGCGATGACCCCTCGTGAATGTAGCACACTTTTTTTTTTAACAAGAAAAGAGACACTCATTGTGACTACAACTGTACATAGGTAAATCCAGATCGGCAGATCCACATAGGTGTACAGCCAAAGCCGTTAAAGTGGCATAGTTAATAGTTAGTTACCTAATGACTGTTATACCATCGCCACATTTACCCAGCACCGAACCTGGGGAGGTGAGTCAAAGAGTTCACACAAACCTCCCAACTGCTACAATGGTGCAAATTTTGGGCATAACAGTACACCCTACCCCACACCGGTAGCACCGAACGGATTCTGCTTGTAGTGCATTCCCGACTCTTGGTCCAGATCCAGCACGGAAGCCGTAGCAAATCTGTGTGCGTTGTCAGATCCACCAGGGTCCCAGTTCTCTTGTGCCAAGGCAGCAAAAATTACGGCATAGAACTTCTCCAGATCATGAGCGGGCTCAGTGGTGGTCAGTTCTCTGTCGTCAGGCAGAGTTGCTGTATAATTGGCTCCATTGGGGTTGATGAGTGCTCCCGTGTCACAATCAGTTACCAGCAGGGTTTTCTCCATCTGCGCCCAGGAAGTCAAGAGCACAATTGGTGGGATCCGTGGTATGCGTTGGGGCTCCATAGCACCGCGACCTTCCTCTAGACTGCCGAGAAGAAGATTCTGGGGAACCACTGGAGGAAGAGTGGAGTCAAGGTTGCCGACTTCCGACTTACAAGTCTCTGTAGAAGGCTCTTGGGACATGGTGAGTAGAATACTGATTTTGAAGCTCTCGTTATGATCTCTGATGTCAAGTACAGCACCGTGTTCACTCCAGAGCCCGGAGTCGGACTGTGTAGCAGCTGTTACTTCTAGATAGCTGTTTTGTTCGTGGCTTATTTCTTCACCCGATGTAAACGTAGTTTCTGGCGGCTTTGAGGCAGTTGGTGTAGATTTAGGAGTATGTACACTACCCCAGTCTCTAGCCAGATGGTTAGAGATGCATTGAAGTTGGTCTGCTAATAGTCCAGCAATGATAGCTATTAGGGATTCGTCTCCAGAATCCATTCTGGGTCTGTATACGTTTAGCTTGCTCTTTCTTACTTAGTGTCTGGTAAACTGTAAAATAGCTTGCTTCATGAAGTACTAACCGCGCAACAGTGGCGCAGCAATGTTGAGGACAGATGAGGCTTCATAGATAAGGGAAGGCCTCAGAGTAAAAAGTCCTGTACTGAGGGCTAAATAACCACACCGCGGTCCAAAACCCTATCTTTTGGGTCAGGGTGTCTTCAGTCGAGCTTCTCCACCAATTTAGTTGTCCTTTAACCAATATTTCAATAAAAATCCGGAAAAAAAGTGATAGATAACCCAGGAGCTGAAGCTCAGTGCAACCAGTAAGATGGCCGCCGCCCGGAAGTCCTCTTCCTATGTTATTCTATGTAACTAATTCACTAAAGCTCCCTCCAGCCTCTCCAGCTTCACCAGTTCCTATTGTTATTCTATGTAACTAATTCACTAAAGCTCCCTCCAGCCTCTCCAGCTTCACCAGTTCCTATGTTATTCTATGTAACTAATTCACTAAAGCTCTCTCCAGCCTCTCCAGCTTCACCAGTTCATATGTTATTCTATGTAACTGATTCACTAAAGCTCCCTCCAGCCTCTCCAGCTTCACCAGTTCCTATGTTATTCTATGTAACTGATTCATTAAAGCTCCCTCCAGCCTCTCCAGCTTCACCAGTTCCTATGATATTCTATGTAACTGATTCACTAAAGCTCCCTACAGCCTCTTCAGCTTCACCAGTTCCTATGTTATTCTATGTAACTAATTCACTAAAGCTCCCTCCAGCCTCTCCAGCTTCACCAGTTCCTATGTTATTCTATGCAACTGATTCACTAAAGCTCCCTCCAGCCCCTCCAGCTTCACCAGTTCCTATGTTATTCTATGTAACTGGTTCACTAAAGCTCCCTCCAGCCTCTCCAGTAACTATGTTATTCTATGTAACTGATTCACTAAAGCTCCATCCAGTCTCTCCAGCTTCACCAGTTCCTATGTTATTCTATGTAACTGATTCACTAAAGCTCCCTCCAGCCTCTCCAGCTTCACCAGTTCCTATGTTATTCTATGTAACTGATTCACTAAAGCTCCCTCCAGTCTCTCCAGCTTCACCAGTTCCTATGTTATTCTATGTAACTGATTCACTAAAGCTCCCTCCAGCCTCTCCAGCTTCACCAGTTCCTATGTTATTCTATGTAACTGATTCACTAAATCTCCCTCCGGCCTCTCCAGCTTCACCAGTTCCTATGTTATTCTATGTAACTGATTCACTAAAGCTCCCTCCAGCCTCTCTAGCTTCACCAGTTCCTATGTTATTCTTTGTAACTGATTCACTAAAGCTCCCTCCGGCCTCTCCAGCTTCACCAGTTCCTATGTTATTCTATGTAACTGATTCACTAAAGCTCCCTCCAGCCTCTCCTGCTTCACCAGTTCCTATGTTATTCTGTGCAACCGATTCACTAAAGCTCCCTCCGGCCTCTCCAGCTTCACCAGTTCCTATGTTATTCTATGTAACTGATTCACTAAAGCTCTCTCCAGCCTCTCCAGCTTCACCAGTTCCTATGTTATTCTATGTAACTGATTCACTAAAGATCTCTCCAGCCTCTCCAGCTTCACTAGTTCCTATGTTATTCTATGTAACTGATTCACTAAAGCCCCCTCCAGCCTCTCCAGCGTCACCAGTTCCTATGTTATTCTATGTAACTGATTCACTAAACCTCCCTCCGGCCTCTCCAGCTTCACCAGTTCCTATGTTATTCTATGTAACTGATTCACTAAAGCTCTCTCCAGCCTCTCCAGCTTCACCAGTTCCTATGTTATTCTATGTAACTGATTCACTAAAGCTCCCTCCAGCCTCTCCAGCTTGACCAGTTCCTATGTTATTCTATGTAACTGATTCACTAAAGCTCCCTCCAGTCTCTCCAGCTTCACCAGTTCCTATGTTATTCTATGTAACTGATTCACTAAAGCTCCCTCCAGCCTCTCCAGCTTGACCAGTTCCTATGTTATTCTATGTAACTGATTCACTAAAGCTCCCTCCAGTCTCTCCAGCTTCACCAGTTCCTATGTTATTCTATGTAACTGATTCACTAAACCTCCCTCCGGCCTCTCCAGCTTCACCAGTTCCTATGTTATTCTATGTAACTGATTCACTAAAGCTCTCTCCAGCCTCTCCAGCTTCACCAGTTCCTATGTTATTCTATGTAACTGATTCACTAAAGCTCCCTCCAGCCTCTCCAGCTTGACCAGTTCCTATGTTATTCTATGTAACTGATTCACTAAAGCTCCCTCCAGTCTCTCCAGCTTCACCAGTTCCTATGTTATTCTATGTAACTGATTCACTAAAGCTCTCTCCAGCCTCTCCAGCTTCACCAGTTCCTATGTTATTCTATGTAACTGATTCACTAAAGCTCCCTCCAGCCTCTCCAGCTTCACCAGTTCCTATGTTATTCTATGTAACTGATTCACTAAAGCTCCCTCCAGTCTCTCCAGCTTCACCAGCTCCTATGTTATTCTTTTTTATTTTTATTTTTTTTTTAACCCGAAAAACAAATATTTTTAATTGAGTCAATAAAATTTATTTTAGAAAAAAACTATTTTATGTTTAATGACCAGTTCTTTTTACAAACAAGCGGTACGGCTATGGGTACCCACTTTGCCCCCAGTTACGCAAATCTTTACATAGGGGCATGGGAGGAAACTCAAATTTGGGAGAATAATCCTTTCCTTCCATATATCGTCTATTGGGGCAGATTTATAGACGATATCATTTTAATTTGGTCGGGATCAATTGATATTTTAGAGGATTTTATCATTTTTTTTTTTATTATTTTTTTTTTTATTTTTTTTTTATTGAGGTTTAAAGGCATACAGATAAATCACCTTAGTGAGTCAAACGGTTTACAAAATTCAATAATACGCAACCAAGGTACATTACATATGACACATGCCTAACAAAGTGTATACCGTCTTAGATAATCATGAGGCCACTTTTGGACCTCAATCTAAAAATGTGGTTTAGGAAGGAGATAAGGAGACCACTTATGGATCTCATATGAAAAATCTCTTAATTTATTCCCCCCCCCCCCTCCTTTAGCTCTTTTATTCTACACATAGAAAATAAATAGTACAGATAGCTAGAACATCCACCCATTAACACTATGAAGGGAAAGTTCAAGAGATTGCTATGTATAAAATGTAATGGCATAGTCTCTAAACAAAAGGAGGAGATCATATAAACTCAGAGCAGTGTATAGGATGAGCAAGAAAAGCTGTGGTTACTAGATTAAAGGATACAATGTTTGATGTTATGTAGGGTCTGAGACTATTCTAAATTAGGGGACACTGGATTAAGAATATGTTTACCCTAATGGCATTCTCTTATATAATGGGGCTGAGAAATTAAGCTGTCTCTAACATTGTTAGGTTACCACAAGAGAGGTTATAACTGCATATATACTATCAACTAACCAGCTTAGATATAAGACACAGGGAGATGCCATATGGATAAAGAGCATATGACCACACTTGCAAACAACAATTAATAAAATTAAAATTCAACAAGTATGAGCAGTTAGTGTCCCTAAAACCTCAGGCTCTGCTACCATCATTTGGGTCTAAAAGTTCAATGTGTGACCAAGTATACCAGGTTTAGCTCTGTAGTGACTCCAATGGTAACAAGCAGCAGTTCTAATATATATCATTAGAATAACAATCCTATGGACATATCAGATGAAGTGAATTATATGGTCCTGCAGTCTACACTTGGTTAGACACATTAACAATATAACAAGGCAGAAACGAAGATCATATCATGTCATATAGGTACAACTGTAGGTAATGTCTTATTTAATGCCTAAAATCTGAAGAGGCGGTCCACTGCTAACAAGTCATACTAAGTAGGTTCTGAAAAGCGATGACCCCTCGTGAATGTAGCACACGTTTTTTTTTTTAACAAGAAAAGAGACACTCATTGTGACTACAACTGTACATAGGTAAATCCAGATTGGCAGATCCACATAGGTGTACAGCTTAAAGTGGCATAGTTAATAGTTAGTTACCTAATGACTGTTATACCATCGCCACATTTACCCAGCACCGAACCTGGGGAGGTGAGTCAAAGAGTTCACACAAACCTCCCAACTGCTACAATGGTGCAAATTTTGGGCATAACAGTACACCCTACCCCACACCGGTAGCACCGAACGGATTCTGCTTGTAGTGCATTCCCGACTCTTGGTCCAGATCCAGCACGGAAGCCGTAGCAAATCTGTGTGCGTTGTCAGATCCACCAGGGTCCCAGTTCTCTTGTGCCAAGGCAGCAAAAATTACGGCATAGAACTTCTCCAGATCATGAGCGGGCTCAGTGGTGGTCAGTTCTCTGTCGTCAGGCAGAGTTGCTGTATAATTGACTCCATTGGGGTTGATGAGTGCTCCCGTGTCACAATCAGTTACCAGCAGGGTTTTCTCCATCTGCGCCCAGGAAGTCAAGAGCACAATTGGTGGGATCCGTGGTATGCGTTGGGGCTCCATAGCACCGCGACCTTCCTCTAGACTGCCGAGAAGAAGATTCTGGGGAACCACTGGAGGAAGAGTGGAGTCAAGGTTGCCGACTTCCGACCTACAAGTCTCTGTAGAAGGCTCTTGGGACATGGTGAGTAGAATACTGATTTTGAAGCTCTCGTTATGATCTCTGATGTCAAGTACAGCACCGTGTTCACTCCAGAGCCCGGAGTCGGACTGTGTAGCAGCTGTTACTTCTAGATAGCTGTTTTGTTCGTGGCTTATTTCTTCACCCGATGTAAACGTAGTTTCTGGCGGCTTTGAGGCAGTTGGTGTAGATTTAGGAGTATGTACACTACCCCAGTCTCTAGCCAGATGGTTAGAGATGCATTGAAGTTGGTCTGCTAATAGTCCAGCAATGATAGCTATTAGGGATTCGTCTCCAGAATCCATTCTGGGTCTGTATACGTTTAGCTTGCTCTTTCTTACTTAGTGTCTGGTAAACTGTAAAATAGCTTGCTTCATGAAGTACTAACCGCGCAACAGTGGCGCAGCAATGTTGAGGACAGATGAGGCTTCATAGATAAGGGAAGGCCTCAGAGTAAAAAGTCCTGTACTGAGGGCTAAATAACCACACCGCGGTCCAAAACCCTATCTTTTGGGTCAGGGTGTCTTCAGTCGAGCTTCTCCACCAATTTAGTTGTCCTTTAACCAATATTTCAATAAAAATCCGGAAAAAAGTGATAGATAACCCAGGAGCTGAAGCTCAGTGCAACCAGTAAGATGGCCGCCGCCCGGAAGTCCTCTTCCTATGTTATTCTATGTAACTAATTCACTAAAGCTCCCTCCAGCCTCTCCAGCTTCACCAGTTCCTATTGTTATTCTATGTAACTAATTCACTAAAGCTCCCTCCAGCCTCTCCAGCTTCACCAGTTCCTATGTTATTCTATGTAACTAATTCACTAAAGCTCTCTCCAGCCTCTCCAGCTTCACCAGTTCATATGTTATTCTATGTAACTGATTCACTAAAGCTCCCTCCAGCCTCTCCAGCTTCACCAGTTCCTATGTTATTCTATGTAACTGATTCATTAAAGCTCCCTCCAGCCTCTCCAGCTTCACCAGTTCCTATGATATTCTATGTAACTGATTCACTAAAGCTCCATCCAGTCTCTCCAGCTTCACCAGTTCCTATGTTATTCTATGTAACTGATTCACTAAAGCTCCCTCCAGCCTCTCCAGCTTCACCAGTTCCTATGTTATTCTATGTAACTGATTCACTAAAGCTCCCTCCAGTCTCTCCAGCTTCACCAGTTCCTATGTTATTCTATGTAACTGATTCACTAAAGCTCCCTCCAGCCTCTCCAGCTTCACCAGTTCCTATGTTATTCTATGTAACTGATTCACTAAAGCTCCCTCCGGCCTCTCCAGCTTCACCAGTTCCTATGTTATTCTATGTAACTGATTCACTAAAGCTCCCTCCAGCCTCTCTAGCTTCACCAGTTCCTATGTTATTCTTTGTAACTGATTCACTAAAGCTCCCTCCGGCCTCTCCTGCTTCACCAGTTCCTATGTTATTCTATGTAACTGATTCACTAAAGCTCCCTCCAACCTCTCCTGCTTCACCAGTTCCTATGTTATTCTGTGCAACCGATTCACTAAAGCTCCCTCCGGCCTCTCCAGCTTCACCAGTTCCTATGTTATTCTATGTAACTGATTCACTAAAGCTCTCTCCAGCTTCACCAGTTCCTATGTTATTCTATGTAACTGATTCACTAAAGATCTCTCCAGCCTCTCCAGCTTCACCAGTTCCTATGTTATTCTATGTAACTCATTCCAATATCAGTCCCTGATATCAAGGTTTTGGTTTCCGCAGATTTGCCGTGTGTTTTTCAAGTAGTCACAATCTCAAATGGATGCGGCCACTAACCGGTCTGAGCTAAGAACAAAAGTTATTGTTCGGACTGTGTAGCAGCTGTTACTTCTAGATAGCTGTTTTGTTCGTGGCTTATTTCTTCACCCGATGTAAACGTAGTTTCTGGCGGCTTTGAGGCAGTTGGTGTAGATTTAGGAGTATGTACACTACCCCAGTCTCTAGCCAGATGGTTAGAGATGCATTGAAGTTGGTCTGCTAATAGTCCAGCAATGATAGCTATTAGGGATTCGTCTCCAGAATCCATTCTGGGTCTGTATACGTTTAGCTTGCTCTTTCTTACTTAGTGTCTGGTAAACTGTAAAATAGCTTGCTTCATGAAGTACTGACCGCGCAACAGTGGCGCAGCAATGTTGAGGACAGATGAGGCTTCATAGATAAGGGAAGGCCTCAGAGTAAAAAGTCCTGTACTGAGGGCTAAATAACCACACCGCGGTCCAAAACCCTATCTTTTGGGTCAGGGTGTCTTCAGTCGAGCTTCTCCACCAATTTAGTTGTCCTTTAACCAATATTTCAATAAAAATCCGGAAAAAAAGTGATAGATAACCCAGGAGCTGAAGCTCAGTGCAACCAGTAAGATGGCCGCCGCCCGGAAGTCCTCTTCCTATGTTATTCTAGCTCTCTCCAGCTTCACCAGTTCCTATGTTATTCTATGTAACTGATTCACTAAAGCTCCCTCCAGCCTCTCCAGCTTCACCAGTTCCTATGTTATTCTATGTAACTGATTCACTAAATCTCCCTCCGGCCTCTCCAGCTTCACCAGTTCCTATGTTATTCTATGTAACTGATTCACTAAAGCTCCCTCCAGCCTCTCTAGCTTCACCAGTTCCTATGTTATTCTTTGTAACTGATTCACTAAAGCTCCCTCCGGCCTCTCCTGCTTCACCAGTTCCTATGTTATTCTATGTAACTGATTCACTAAAGCTCCCTCCAACCTCTCCTGCTTCACCAGTTCCTATGTTATTCTGTGCAACCGATTCACTAAAGCTCCCTCCGGCCTCTCCAGCTTCACCAGTTCCTATGTTATTCTATGTAACTGATTCACTAAAGCTCTCTCCAGCCTCTCCAGCTTCACCAGTTCCTATGTTATTCTATGTAACTGATTCACTAAAGATCTCTCCAGCCTCTCCAGCTTCACTAGTTCCTATGTTATTCTATGTAACTGATTCACTAAAGCCCCCTCCAGCCTCTCCAGCGTCACCAGTTCCTATGTTATTCTATGTAACTGATTCACTAAACCTCCCTCCGGCCTCTCCAGCTTCACCAGTTCCTATGTTATTCTATGTAACTGATTCACTAAAGCTCTCTCCAGCCTCTCCAGCTTCACCAGTTCCTATGTTATTCTATGTAACTGATTCACTAAAGCTCCCTCCAGCCTCTCCAGCTTGACCAGTTCCTATGTTATTCTATGTAACTGATTCACTAAAGCTCCCTCCAGTCTCTCCAGCTTCACCAGCTCCTATGTTATTCTTTTTTATTTTTATTTTTTTTTGAACCCGAAAAACAAATATTTTTAATTGAGTCAATAAAATTTATTTTAGAAAAAAACTATTTTATGTTTAATGACCAGTTCTTTTTACAAACAAGCGGTACGGCTATGGGTACCCACTTTGCCCCCAGTTACGCGAATCTTTACATAGGGGCATGGGAGGAAACTCAAATTTGGGAGAATAATCCTTTCCTTCCATATATCGTCTATTGGGGCAGATTTATAGACGATATCATTTTAATTTGGTCGGGATCAATTGATATTTTAGAGGATTTTATCATTTTTTTTTTATTATTTTTTTTTTAATTTTTTTTTTATTGAGGTTTAAAGGCATACAGATAAATCACCTTAGTGAGTCAAACGGTTTACAAAATTCAATAATACGCAACCAAGGTACATTACATATGACACATGCCTAACAAAGTGTATACCGTCTTAGATAATCATGAGGCCACTTTTGGACCTCAATCTAAAAATGTGGTTTAGGAAGGAGATAAGGAGACCACTTATGGATCTCATATGAAAAATCTCTTAATTTATTCCCCCCCCCCCCTTTAGCTCTTTTATTCTACACATAGAAAATAAATAGTACAGATAGCTAGAACATCCACCCATTAACACTATGAAGGGAAAGTTCAAGAGATTGCTATGTATAAAATGTAATGGCATAGTCTCTAAACAAAAGGAGGAGATCATATAAACTCAGAGCAGTGTATAGGATGAGCAAGAAAAGCTGTGGTTACTAGATTAAAGGATACAATGTTTGATGTTATGTAGGGTCTGAGACTATTCTAAATTAGGGGACACTGGATTAAGAATATGTTTACCCTAATGGCATTCTCTTATATAATGGGGCTGAGAAATTAAGCTGTCTCTAACATTGTTAGGTTACCACAAGAGAGGTTATAACTGCATATATACTATCAACTAACCAGCTTAGATATAAGACACAGGGAGATGCCATATGGATAAAGAGCATATGACCACACTTGCAAACAACAATTAATAAAATTAAAATTCAACAAGTATGAGCAGTTAGTGTCCCTAAAACCTCAGGCTCTGCTACCATCATTTGGGTCTAAAAGTTCAATGTGTGACCAAGTATACCAGGTTTAGCTCTGTAGTGACTCCAATGGTAACAAGCAGCAGTTCTAATATATATCATTAGAATAACAATCCTATGGACATATCAGATGAAGTGAATTATATGGTCCTGCAGTCTACACTTGGTTAAACACATTAACAATATAACAAGGCAGAAACGAAGATCATATCATGTCATATAGGTACAACTGTAGGTAATGTCTTATTTAATGCCTAAAATCTGAAGAGGCGGTCCACTGCTAACAAGTCATACTAAGTAGGTTCTGAAAAGCGATGACCCCTCGTGAATGTAGCACACGTTTTTTTTTTTTAACAAGAAAAGAGACACTCATTGTGACTACAACTGTACATAGGTAAATCCAGATCGGCAGATCCACATAGGTGTACAGCCAAAGCCGTTAAAGTGGCATAGTTAATAGTTAGTTACCTAATGACTGTTATACCATCGCCACATTTACCCAGCACCGAACCTGGGGAGGTGAGTCAAAGAGTTCACACAAACCTCCCAACTGCTACAATGGTGCAAATTTTGGGCATAACAGTACACCCTACCCCACACCGGTAGCACCGAACGGATTCTGCTTGTAGTGCATTCCCGACTCTTGGTCCAGATCCAGCACGGAAGCCGTAGCAAATCTGTGTGCGTTGTCAGATCCACCAGGGTCCCAGTTCTCTTGTGCCAAGGCAGCAAAAATTACGGCATAGAACTTCTCCAGATCATGAGCGGGCTCAGTGGTGGTCAGTTCTCTGTCGTCAGGCAGAGTTGCTGTATAATTGACTCCATTGGGGTTGATGAGTGCTCCCGTGTCACAATCAGTTACCAGCAGGGTTTTCTCCATCTGCGCCCAGGAAGTCAAGAGCACAATTGGTGGGATCCGTGGTATGCGTTGGGGCTCCATAGCACCGCGACCTTCCTCTAGACTGCCGAGAAGAAGATTCTGGGGAACCACTGGAGGAAGAGTGGAGTCAAGGTTGCCGACTTCCGACCTACAAGTCTCTGTAGAAGGCTCTTGGGACATGGTGAGTAGAATACTGATTTTGAAGCTCTCGTTATGATCTCTGATGTCAAGTACAGCACCGTGTTCACTCCAGAGCCCGGAGTCGGACTGTGTAGCAGCTGTTACTTCTAGATAGCTGTTTTGTTCGTGGCTTATTTCTTCACCCGATGTAAACGTAGTTTCTGGCGGCTTTGAGGCAGTTGGTGTAGATTTAGGAGTATGTACACTACCCCAGTCTCTAGCCAGATGGTTAGAGATGCATTGAAGTTGGTCTGCTAATAGTCCAGCAATGATAGCTATTAGGGATTCGTCTCCAGAATCCATTCTGGGTCTGTATACGTTTAGCTTGCTCTTTCTTACTTAGTGTCTGGTAAACTGTAAAATAGCTTGCTTCATGAAGTACTAACCGCGCAACAGTGGCGCAGCAATGTTGAGGACAGATGAGGCTTCATAGATAAGGGAAGGCCTCAGAGTAAAAAGTCCTGTACTGAGGGCTAAATAACCACACCGCGGTCCAAAACCCTATCTTTTGGGTCAGGGTGTCTTCAGTCGAGCTTCTCCACCAATTTAGTTGTCCTTTAACCAATATTTCAATAAAAATCCGGAAAAAAGTGATAGATAACCCAGGAGCTGAAGCTCAGTGCAACCAGTAAGATGGCCGCCGCCCGGAAGTCCTCTTCCTATGTTATTCTATGTAACTAATTCACTAAAGCTCCCTCCAGCCTCTCCAGCTTCACCAGTTCCTATTGTTATTCTATGTAACTAATTCACTAAAGCTCCCTCCAGCCTCTCCAGCTTCACCAGTTCCTATGTTATTCTATGTAACTAATTCACTAAAGCTCTCTCCAGCCTCTCCAGCTTCACCAGTTCATATGTTATTCTATGTAACTGATTCACTAAAGCTCCCTCCAGCCTCTCCAGCTTCACCAGTTCCTATGTTATTCTATGTAACTGATTCATTAAAGCTCCCTCCAGCCTCTCCAGCTTCACCAGTTCCTATGATATTCTATGTAACTGATTCACTAAAGCTCCCTACAGCCTCTTCAGCTTCACCAGTTCCTATGTTATTCTATGTAACTAATTCACTAAAGCTCCCTCCAGCCTCTCCAGCTTCACCAGTTCCTATGTTATTCTATGCAACTGATTCACTAAAGCTCCCTCCAGCCCCTCCAGCTTCACCAGTTCCTATGTTATTCTATGTAACTGGTTCACTAAAGCTCCCTCCAGCCTCTCCAGTAACTATGTTATTCTATGTAACTGATTCACTAAAGCTCCATCCAGTCTCTCCAGCTTCACCAGTTCCTATGTTATTCTATGTAACTGATTCACTAAAGCTCCCTCCAGCCTCTCCAGCTTCACCAGTTCCTATGTTATTCTATGTAACTGATTCACTAAAGCTCCCTCCAGTCTCTCCAGCTTCACCAGTTCCTATGTTATTCTATGTAACTGATTCACTAAAGCTCCCTCCAGCCTCTCCAGCTTCACCAGTTCCTATGTTATTCTATGTAACTGATTCACTAAAGCTCCCTCCGGCCTCTCCAGCTTCACCAGTTCCTATGTTATTCTATGTAACTGATTCACTAAAGCTCCCTCCAGCCTCTCTAGCTTCACCAGTTCCTATGTTATTCTTTGTAACTGATTCACTAAAGCTCCCTCCAACCTCTCCTGCTTCACCAGTTCCTATGTTATTCTGTGCAACCGATTCACTAAAGCTCCCTCCGGCCTCTCCAGCTTCACCAGTTCCTATGTTATTCTATGTAACTGATTCACTAAAGCTCTCTCCAGCTTCACCAGTTCCTATGTTATTCTATGTAACTGATTCACTAAAGATCTCTCCAGCCTCTCCAGCTTCACCAGTTCCTATGTTATTCTATGTAACTCATTCCAATATCAGTCCCTGATATCAAGGTTTTGGTTTCCGCAGATTTGCCGTGTGTTTTTCAAGTAGTCACAATCTCAAATGGATGCGGCCACTAACCGGTTTGAGCTAAGAACAAAAGTTATTTTTTAACTTGCTAAGTTCTTGTAATTGGGATAGAAAGTGGCAAATACAATCGTTCTTTATGTAGTGTTACACAGGGTGTTCATAAAGTGTGTAAAGGAAACTATTTAGGGCTGGGTTACAAATTTAGCGTTAAATCTTTGTGTGCCCGCAAGCAGGCAAATGTTCCCGATAATTAGTTAGGCATTACAAGTGGCTGATAATTAGTTAGGCATTACAAGTGGCTGATAATTAGTTAGGCATTACAAGTGGCTGATAATTAGTTAGGCATTACAAGTGGCTGATAATTAGTTAGGCATTACAAGTGGCTGATAATTAGTTAGGCATTACAAGTGGCTGATAATTAGTTAGGCCTTACAAGTGGCTGATAATTAGTTAGGCATTACAAGTGGCTGATAATTAGTTAGGCATTACAAGTGGCTGATAATTAGTTAGGCATTACAAGTGGCTGATAATTAGTTAGGCCTTACAAGTGGCTTATAATTAGTTAGGCATTACAAGTGGCTTATAATTGCTACCGTGAGCTGGCAGTAGCAATAAGTGCTTATACAATTACCCAGATATCAGATCACTGGTTAATTTTATTAATGTGCCCCAAATGTCCCCAAAAAACAGTGGTGTGTAGTTTATTAAAAAAGAAAAATGGTGGCATTTTTATTTTTTAATAAAGTAACTGCATAAGGCAGTTTTGGGGGGGCTACAGAAGGCGGGAGTGGGGTGTTAGAGAAAAAACGTCAATGAAAAGTGCCTTTACATTGCGGTCTATGGGAACGGTGTGTTAACAGTAAATATATATGTATACAGTATGCTTATATACAGTATATAGAAATGTATGTGTTTTAACACATAAATATATATTTATATTAGCATATACATATTTACTTAACACTGCTGTCCATTGCTGTGCTACTTATCCCCTGCGCTGCGCGAGTTCTGATGCCGTATATGACGGCATCAGAACGATACTCCCATAGAAGACAATGAAGCCGCTCTTGTGAGCACAATGCTTCATTGCTGAAAACACCAGCACACATTATCATGATTAGCGCTCCACTTGTAATGTGGCCCTTAATATTAACATATGTAAAATTAACCTTCTGTAATACGAATCATCCTGTTACACATCCTACATGCTATTTGTAAGGGTATGATTGCTTAGTGCTTATTTTCACACGTTTAATATTTGAAAAGTACTTTTTTGTAAATTGTTTTACAATTTGGTGAGATTTTCATCTGAAGACCACTGTGCCGCACTTGTAGTGTATATAACTGTATCATGTGACAGCCATCAGCCAATCACAAAATGCATACACGTTAATCCTGTGAATCTTGCGCATGCTAAGTAGGATCTGGTGCCTCAGAAAGTGTGTCTATAACTGTATCATGTGACAGCCATCAGCCAATCACAAAATGCATACACGTTAATCCTGTGAATCTTGCGCATGCTCAGTAGGATCTGGTGCCTCAGAAAGTGTGTATATAACTGTATCATGTGACAGCCATCAGCCAATCACAAAATGCATACACGTTCCAATCAGCCAATAGAATGCAAGGTCAATCCTATTGGCTGATTGCATCAGCCAATAGGATTTTTCCTACCTTAATTCTGATTGGCTGATTGAATTCTATCAGCCAATCGGAATTGAAGGGACGTCATCTTGGATGACGTCATTTAAAGGAACCTTCATTCGTCGGTTAGTCGTCGGTCAGGAAGGATGTTCCGCGTCGGATGTCTTCAAGATGGAGCCACTCCTCGTCGGATGGAAGAAGATAGAAGATGCCGCTTGGATGAAGACTTCTGCCCGGCTGGAGGACATATTCTGCCCGGATCGGATGAAGACTTCTGCCCGGCTGGAGGACCACTTGTGCCCGTATCGGATGAAGACTTCTGCCCGGCTGGGTGAAGACGGCTCAAGGTAGGGTGATCTTCAATGGGGTAGTGTTAGGGTTTTTAAGGGGGGATTGGGTGGGTATTAGAGTAAGGTTGGGTGTGTGGGTGGTGGGTTTTAATGTTGGGGGGGTTGTATCTCTTTTTTTACAGGTAAAAGAGCTGATTACTTTGGGGCAATGCCCCGCAAAAAGCCCTTTTAAGGGCTATTTGTAATTTAGTATAGGGTAGGGAATTTTATTATTTTGGAGGGCTTTTTTATTTTATTAGGTGTAATTAGTTTAAACTTCTTGTAATTTTTTTTTTATTTTCTGTAATGTAGTGTTTGTTTTTTTTGTACTATAGTTTATTTTATTTTATTGTATTTAATTTTAGGTAATTGTAGTTAATTAATTTATTTAATGATAGTGTAGTGTTAGGTGTAATTGTAACTTAGGTTAGGATTTATTTTACAGGTAAATTTGTAGTTATTTTAAATAGGTAGTTATTAACTATTTAATAGCTATTGTACCTAGTTAAAGTAAATAAAAACTTGCCTGTAAAATAAAAATAAATCCTAAAATAGCTATAATGTAATTATTAGTTATATTGTAGCTAGCTTAGGGTTTATTTTACAGGTAAGTATTTAGTTTTAAATAGGAATAATTTAGTTAATAATAGTAATTTTATTTAGATTTATTTAAATAATATTTAAGTTAGGGGGTGTTAGGGTTAGACTTAGGTTTAGGGGTTAATAACTTTATTATAGTGGCGGCGACGTTGGCGGCGGCAGATTAGGGGTTAATACATTTAATAAGCTATATGGGCTATGGCGGTTTAGGGGTTAATACATTTAATATTAGCAATGAGAGGGGGGATTGCGGATATAGGGGTTTTACGTGTCGGGCTTATTTTTGGGAGGCAGGTTAGACTTTTACGGGAGATTTGTTATTTTCTTTACTTTTCTTAGCGACTCCAGAAATTTGTAGTTACGCTCATTTCTGGACCCCTATTTTTGCATTTCTGCGGTGTTTGTGTTTAGCTGTAATGTTCCTCTTACTCATTTACTGTACCCACACATATTATATACCTTTTATATACTCATTACTGTACCCACACATATTATATACTGTTTATATACTCATTTCTGTACACACACATATTATATACCGTTTATATACTCATTACTGTACCCACACATATTATATACTGTTTATATACTCATTACTGTACTCACACATATTATATACCATTTATATACTCATTACTGTACCCACACATATTATATACCGTTTATATACTCATTTCTGTACACACACATATTATATACCGTTTATATACTCATTACTGTACCCACACATATTATATACTGTTTATATACTCATTACTGTACTCACACATATTATATACAGTTTATATACTCATTTACTGTACCCACACATATTATATACCGTTTATATACTCATTTACTGTACTCACACATATTATATACCGTTTATATACTCATTACTGTACCCACACATATTATATACCGTTTATATACTCATTTACTGTACCACACATATTATATACCGTTTATATACTCATTACTGTACCCACACATATTATATACCGTTTATATACTCATTACTGTACCCACACATATTATATACCGTTTATATACTCATTTACTGTAGTCACACATATTATATACCGTTTATATACTTATTTACTGTACACACACATATTATATACCGTTTATATGCTCATTTACTGTACTCACACATATTATATACCGTTTATATACTCATTACTGTACTCACACATATTATATACAGTTTATATACTCATTACTGTACCCACACATATTATATACCGTTTATATACTCATTTACTGTACCCACACATATTATATACCGTTTATATACTCATTACTGTACACACACATATTATATACCGTTTATATACTCATTACTGTACCCACACATATTATATACCGTTTATATACTCATTACTGTACTCACACATATTATATACCGTTTATATACTCATTACTGTACCCGCACATATTATATACCGTTTATATACTCATTACTGTACCCACACATATTATATACCGTTTATATACTCATTACTGTACCCGCACATATTATATACCGTTTATATACTCATTTACTGTACCCACACATATTATATACCATTTATATACTCATTACTGTACCCGCACATATTATATACCGTTTATATACTCATTTACTGTACCCACACATATTATATACCGTTTATATACTCATTACTGTACCCACACATATTATATACCGTTTATATACTCATTACTGTACCCACACATATTATATACCGTTTATATACTCATTTACTGTACCCACACATATTATATACCGTTTATATACTCATTATTGTACCCGCACATATTATATACCGTTTATATACTCATTTACTGTACCCACACATATTATATAC
Source organism: Bombina bombina (assembly GCF_027579735.1). NCBI lineage: Eukaryota > Metazoa > Chordata > Amphibia > Anura > Bombinatoridae > Bombina > Bombina bombina. Next base: position 16,708,059 of record NC_069505.1, read on the forward strand.
CGTTTATATACTCATTACTGTACCCACACATATTATATACCGTTTATATACTCATTACTGTACCCGCACATATTATATACCGTTTATATACTCATTACTGTACCCACACATATTATATACCGTTTATATACTCATTACTGTACCCGCACATATTATATACCGTTTTTGTCACCATTAAATGGACTTTCTAAAGATACCATTATTTTCATCATATCTTATAATTTACTATAAAAAAATTACACACTTTTTCTAACTTTGACCCCCAAAATCTGTTATACATCTACAACCACCAAAAAACACCCATGCTAAATAGTTTCTAAATTTTGTCCTGAGTTTAGAAATACCCAATGTTTACATGTTCTTTGCTTTTTTTGCAAGTTATAAGGTAATGAGTACAAGTAGCACTTTGCTATTTCCAAACCATGTAACACTGATATCTGTCAGGAATCCGTGAATAACCCTTCACATGTTTATATTTTTTTTTAGTAGACAACCCACAGTATTGATCTAGGCCCATTTTAGTATATTTCATGCCACCGTTTTACTGCCAAAGCGATGAAATTTAAAAAATCGTTAACTTTTTCACAAACGTTAGGTTTCTCACTCAAATTATTTACAAACAGCTTGTGCAATTATGGCACAAATGGTTGTAAATGCTTCTCTGGGATCCCCTTTGTTCAGAAATAGCAGACATATATGGCCTTGGCATTGCTTTTTGGTAGTTAGAAGACTGCTAAATGCTGCTGCACACCACACTTGTATTATGCCCAGCAGTGAAGGGGTTAATTAGGTAGCTTGTAGGGTTAATTTTAGCTTTAGTGTATGGATCAGCCTCCTACCTAACACATCCCACCCCCAAATCCCTCCCTGACCCCTCTCAAACTGCTCTCTTCCCGCCCCCACCTAACAATTGTCACCGCCATCTTAAGTACTGGCAGAAAGTCTGCCAGTATAAAAATAAAAGTTTTTATTTTCCTATTTGAAATATTTTTTGTTTTTTTATATTCTGCAGGGTAGTATCCCCCCTTACCACCCAACCTCCCTGACCCCCCAAATAGCTCTCTAACCTTCCCCCCACTACCTATTAGCCGTCATGTTAGGTACTTGCAGCTGTCTGCCAGTACCCAGATTCCTATATTTTTTTATTATCTCTAAATAAACATTTCTTCCGTAGTTGCCCCCCTCATTCTCCTACCACCCAAATCCCTTCCAGATCATTTTCCTACTACCTATTATCCCACTCTCCCTCCTTCCCACTTTAAACTTTGTCCGTAGTATAAGCGGTCCCACCTGCCTCCTGCCCCTCTCCCGCCCTCTCACACCCCCTCCCGCTTCCTCCAGCGATGGGCCGCCCACCTGCCTCACTTCTATTCCTCCCACGCCACCAACGATCGGCACCATTACTGCCCGATGCATCGGTTGCTTAGCAATATGGAGGCATTGCTGCAATATAATGATGACCCCAGCCCCACTGCAATAAAATGAAGCCCCCAGTCCCACTGCAATAAAATGATGCCCCAGCCCCACTGCAATAAAATAGTGCCCCCAGCCCCACTGCAATAAAATGATGCCCCCAGTCCCCCTGCAATAAAATGAAGCCCCCAGCCCCCTGCAATAAAATGATGCCCCCAGTCCCCCTGCAATAAAATGATGCCTCAGCAATAAAATGATGCCTCCAGCCCCCCTGCAATAAAATGATGCCCCAGCTCCCCTGCAATAAAATGATGCCCCCAGCCCCTGCAATAAAATGATGCCCCCAACAAAAATATGATGCCCCCAGCACCCCTGCAATAAATAATGCCCCAGCCCCACTGCAATAAATGATGCCCACAGCAACAAAATGAAGCCCCCCTGCAATAAAATGATGCCCAGCCCCCCTGCAATAAAAATATGCCCCCAGGCCCCCCTGCAAAAAAATTATGCCCCCAGCAATAAAATCATGTCCCATCTCCCCTGCAATAAAATTATGTCCCCAACAAAAATATAATGCCCCCAGCAATAAAATGATGTCCCATGCCCGCCAACAATAAAATGAATCCCCAGTCCCCCCTCAATTGCCCCCAGCAATACAATGAAGCCCCCCTGCAATAAAATGAAGCCCAGTCCCCCTGCAATAAAATTATACCCCAGCCCCCTGCCATAAAATTATGCCCCCAGCCCCCTGCAATAAAATTATGCCCCCAGCCCCCTGCATGGCTGACTCCCCGTCTCCCCACTCAAGAAGACGTCTCACTCACTATCGGCAATCCTCACCCACCCCCCACACGCTGAGTGGCACTGCCACTGACACTAGTGTCAGTCACTGTGTCTGTCTCTGGCCTGGGCAAAAGCAGGGCTCCTCACCTGGCTCCACACATCTACAACGGTCTGCTGCAGCTGTGCTCCGCCTCTGGTGCCGTGCTCCACCTCCTCCCCTCAGTGACAGCACCGAATGATTGGAGAATAAAAGTTTATATCCTCCAAATATTCAGATGCTGTCACCTGGCTGTGCTGTGTCTCATGGCCTCCCTCCCTTCCCTGCCTGAAAATATGCGCCAAAAAAAAATGCGAGAAAATATTAAAATTTTAAAAAATATATATATTTTTTTTAATTACCTTTGCGGACTTGCGGCACGTTATTATCGCTGTGAAAAAAGGGTTTGTTTAAAAAATGTTATATATTTTTTTATAATAAATGAGAACTTTACGCAGATGCTAATCATCTTTGATTTCTAAATTCTACCATACTCCACAGAGGCAGAGTAAAGACACTACATATACTTCCCAGAGGAGGAGCAAAGACACTACATATACTTCCCAGAGGAGGAGCAAAGACACTACATATACTTCACAGAGGAGGAGCAAAGACACTACATATACTTCACAGAGGAGGAGCAAAGACACTACATATACTTCACAGAGGAGGAGCAAAGACACTACATATACTTCACAGAGGAGGAGCAAAGACACTACATATACTTCACAGAGGAGGAGCAAAGACACTACATATACTTCACAGAGGAGGAGCAAAGACACTACATATACTTCACAGAGGCAGAGCAAAGACACTACATATACTTCACAGAGGACGAGCAAAGACACTACATATACTTTACAGAGGAGGAGCAAAGACACTACATATACTTCAGAGGCAGAGCAAAGACACTACATATACTTCCCAGAGGAGGAGAAAAGACACTACATATACTTCCCAGAGGAGGAGCAAAGACACTACATATACTTCCCAGAGGAGGAGCAAAGACACTACATATACTCCACAGAGGCAGAGTAAAGACACTACATATACTTCACAGAGGAGGAGCAAAGACACTACATATACTTCCCAGAGGAGGAGCAAAGACACTACATATACTCCACAGAGGCAGAGTAAAGACACTACATATACTTCACAGAGGAGGAGCAAAGACACTACATATACTTCACAGAGGAGGAGCAAAGACACTACATATACTTCACAGAGGAGGAGCAAAGACACTACATATACTTCACAGAGGAGGAGCAAAGACACTACATATACTTCACAGAGGAGGAGCAAAGACACTACATATACTTCACAGAGGCAGAGCAAAGACACTACATATACTCCACAGAGGCAGAGTAAAGACACTACATATACTTCACAGAGGAGGAGCAAAGACACTACATATACTTCACAGAGGAGGAGCAAAGACACTACATATACTTCACAGAGGCAGAGCAAAGACACTACATATACTTCACAGAGGCAGAGCAAAGACACTACATATACTTCACAGAGAAGGAGCAAAGACACTACATATACTTCACAGAGGCAGAGCAAAGACACTACATATAATTCACAGAGGCAGAGCAAAGACACTACATATACTTCACAGAGGCAGAGCAAAGACACTACATATAATTCAGAGGCAGAGGAAAGACACTACATATACTTCACAGAAGAGGAGCAAAGACACTACATATACTTCACAGAGGAGGAGTAAAGACACTACATATACTTCACAGAGGCAGAGCAAAGACACTACATATACTTCACAGAGGCAGAGCAAAGACACTACATATACTTCACAGAGGAGGAGCAAAGACACTACATATACTTCACAGAGGCAGAGCAAAGACACTACATATACTTCACAGAGGCAGAGCAAAGACACTACATATACTTCACAGAGGAGGAGCAAAGACACTACATATACTTCACAGAGGCAGAGCAAAGACACTACATATACTTCACAGAGGCAGAGCAAAGACACTACATATACTTCACAGAGGCAGAGCAAAGACACTACATATACTTCACAGAGGAGGAGCAAAGACACTACATATACTTCACAGAGGAGGAGCAAAGACACTACATACTTCACAGAGGCAGAGCAAAGACACTACATATACTTCACAGAGGCAGAGCAAAGACACTACATATACTTCACAGAGGCAGAGCAAAGACACTACATATACTTCACAGAGGAGGAGCAAAGACACTACATATACTTCACAGAGGCAGAGCAAAGACACTACATATACTTCACAGAGGCAGAACAAAGACACTACATATACTTCACAGAGGCAGAGCAAAGACACTACATATAATTCACAGAGGCAGAGGAAAGACACTACATATACTTCACAGAGGAGGAGCAAAGACACTACATATACTTCACAGAGGAGGAGCAAAGACACTACATATACTTCACAGAGGCATAGCAAAGACACTACATATACTTCACAGAGGCAGAGCAAAGACACTACATATTCTTCACAGAGGCAGAGCAAAGACACTACATATACTTCACAGAGGCAGAGCAAAGACACTACATATACTTCACAGAGGCAGAGCAAAGACACTACATATACTTCACAGAGGAGGAGCAAAGACACTACATATACTTCACAGAGGCAGAGCAAAGACACTACATATACTTCACAGAGGCAGAGCAAAGACACTACATATACTTCACAGAGGAGGAGCAAAGACACTACATATACTTCACAGAGGAGGAGCAAAGACACTACATATACTTCACAGAGGCAGGAGCAAAGACACTACATATACTTCACAGAGGCAGAGCAAAGACACTACATATACTTCACAGAGGCAGAGCAAAGACACTACATATACTTCACAGAGGAGGAGCAAAGACACTACATATACTTCACAGAGGAGGAGCAAAGACACTACATATACTTCACAGAGGAGGAGCAAAGACACTACATATACTTCACAGAGGAGGAGCAAAGACACTACATATACTTCACAGAGGAGGAGCAAAGACACTACATATACTTCACAGAGGCAGAGCAAAGACACTACATATACTTCACAGAGGCAGAGCAAAGACACTACATATACTTCACAGAGGCAGAGCATAGACACTACATATACTTCACAGAGGCAGAGCAAAGACACTACATATACTTCACAGAGGCAGAGCAAAGACACTACATATATTTCACAGAGGAGGAGCAAAGACACTACATATACTTCACAGAGGAGGAGCAAAGACACTACATATACTTCACAGAGGCAGAGCAAAGACACTACATATACTTCACAGAGGCAGAGCAAAGACACTACATATACTTCACAGAGGAGGAGCAAAGACACTACATATACTTCACAGAGGCAGAGCAAAGACACTACATATACTTCACAGAGGCCGAGCAAAGACACTACATATACTTCACAGAGGAGGAGCAAAGACACTACATATACTTCACAGAGGAGGAGCCAAGACACTACATATACTTCACAGAGGAGGAGCCAAGACACTACATATACTTCACAGAGGAGGAGCCAAGACACTACATATACTTCACAGAGGAGGAGCAAAGACACTACATATACTTTACAGAGGAGGAGCAAAGACACTACATATACTTCACAGAGGAGGAGCAAAGACACTACATATACTTTACAGAGGAGGAGCAAAGACACTACATATACTTCACAGAGGAGGAGCAAAGACACTACATATACTTCACAGAGGCAGAGCAAAGACACTACATATACTTCACAGAGGCAGAGCAAAGACACTACATATACTTTACAGAGGAGGAGCCAAGACACTACACATACTTCACAGAGGAGGAGCAAAGACACTACATATACTTCACAGAAGAGGAGTAAAGACACTACATATACTTCATAGAAGCAGAGCAAAGACACTACATATACTTCACAGAGGCAGAGCAAAGACACTACATATACTTCACAGAGGCAGAGCAAAGACACTACATATACTTCACAGAGGCAGAGCAAAGACACTACATATACTTCACAGAGGCAGAGCAAAGACACTACGATATACTTCACAGAGGCAGAGCAAAGACACTACATATACTTCACAGAGGAGGAGCAAAGACACTACATATACTTCACAGAGGCAGAGCAAAGACACTACATATACTTCACAGAGGAGGAGCAAAGACACTACATATACTTCACAGAGGAGGAGCAAAGACACTACATATACTTCACAGAGGAGGAGCAAAGACACTACATATACTTCACAGAGGAGCAGCAAAGACACTACATATACTTCACAGAGGCAGAGCAAAGACACTACATATACTTCACAGAGGAGGAGCAAAGACACTACATATACTTCACAGAGGCAGAGCAAAGACACTACATATACTTCACAGAGGCAGAGCAAAGACACTACATATACTTCACAGAGGAGGAGCAAAGACACTACATATACTTCACAGAGGCAGAGCAAAGACACTACATATACTTCACAGAGGAGGAGCAAAGACACTACATATACTTCACAGAGGAGGAGCAAAGACACTACATATACTTCACAGAGGCATAGCAAAGACACTACATATACTTCACAGAGGCAGAGCAAAGACACTACATATTCTTCACAGAGGCAGAGCAAAGACACTACATATACTTCACAGAGGCGGAGCAAAGACACTACATATACTTCACAGAGGAGGAGCAAAGACACTACATATACTTCACAGAGGCAGAGCAAAGACACTACATATACTTCACAGAGGCAGAGCAAAGACACTACATATACTTCACAGAGGCAGAGCAAAGACACTACATATAATTCACAGAGGCAGAGCAAAGACACTACATATACTTCACAGAGGAGGAGCAAAGACACTACATATACTTCACAGAGGCGGAGCAAAGACACTACATATACTTCACAGAGGAGGAGCAAAGACACTACATATACTTCACAGAGGAGGAGCAAAGACACTACATATACTTCACAGAGGAGGAGCAAAGACACTACATATACTTCACAGAGGCAGAGCAAAGACACTACATATACTTCACAGAGGCAGAGCAAAGACACTACATATACTTCACAGAGGCAGAGCAAAGACACTACATGTAATTCACAGAGGCAGAGGAAAGACACTACATATACTTCACAGAGGAGGAGCAAAGACACTACATATACTTCACAGAGGAGGAGCAAAGACACTACATATACTTCACAGAGGAGGAGTAAAGACACTACATATACTTCACAGAGGAGGAGCAAAGACACTACATATACTTCACATAGGCAGAGCAAAGACACTACATATACTTCACAGAGGCAGAGCAAAGACACTACATATACTTCACAGAGGCAGAGCAAAGACACTACATATACTTCACAGAGGCAGAGCAAAGACACTACATATACTTCACAGAGGCAGAGCAAAGACACTACATATACTTCACAGAGGAGGAGCAAAGACACTACATATACTTCACAGAGGCAGAGCAAAGACACTACATATACTTCACAGAGGCAGAGCAAAGACACTACATATACTTCACAGAGGAGGAGCAAAGACACTACATATACTTCACAGAGGCAGAGCAAAGACACTACATATACTTCACAGAGGCAGAGCAAAGACACTACATATACTTCACAGAGGAGGAGCAAAGACACTACATATACTTTTTTTTATATATACTTTTTAAATTTTAAAAAATATATATATTTTTTTTTAATTACTTTTGCGGACTTGCGGCACGTTATTATCGCTGTGAAAAAAGTTTTTTTTTTTAAATTTTTATATATTTTTTTTATAATAAATGAGAACTTATATATATATATATATATATATATATATATATATATATATATATATATATGGCACTAAAATCAACAATTGACAAAGCTGCACCCTCCACTTGTGACGTCACTTCCGATCCGGCGAGATCGCAACGCTCCAGATCACTTGTCAAGCACAAGTGTATCCAACACACTCTGAAGAATGGAAAGACCTGTGGAGGTTTAAAAACACCTCACCTCTTCTAAAATCTACACAGAAATCTTCAAGAATCGACATTATCTTCATTTTTCAAAAAACGGAACCTCTACTCTTTACTAAAGGGAAATCAACAAGGATCACCAAGGAATCCTCTAAACTGTTTGTGCAAAATCAGGGAAACAACCATCACAGCCTGTTTAGGAAGTTAAATACCCCAAAATTTTGCATACATTTTTAACTATACACCATCCAGAGACTTCTTAATTCACCAGCACAAACACCGGTTTGTTTTGTGCTAAAATAAAGGATATTTTATTTGCATCAACCATTGGCAATTGCTTCATTTATTTGATTGAAAGGCATCTACCATACCCCTGAGAGGGGAAGTCTTTTTTTGTCCCTTTCCAACAGGGATATTATATTTATTGAAAAGGAATTCTTCTACTGGCACTACGCAGATGCTAATCATCTTTGATTTCTAAATTCTACCATACTCCACAGAGGCAGAGTAAAGACACTACATATACTTCCCAGAGGAGGAGCAAAGACACTACATATACTCCACAGAGGCAGAGTAAAGACACTACATATACTTCACAGAGGAGGAGCAAAGACACTACATATACTTCACAGAGGAGGAGCAAAGACACTACATATACTTCACAGAGGAGGAGCAAAGACACTACATATACTTCACAGAGGAGGAGCAAAGACACTACATATACTCCACAGAGGCAGAGCAAAGACACTACATATACTTCACAGAGGCAGAGCAAAGACACTACATATACTTCACAGAGGCAGAGGAAAGACACTACATATACTTCACAGAGGAGGAGCAAAGACACTACATATACTTCACAGAGGAGGAGCAAAGACACTACATATACTTCACAGAGGCAGAGCAAAGACACTACATATACTTCACAGAGGCAGAGCAAAGACACTACATATACTTCACAGAGGCAGAGCAAAGACACTACATATACTTCACAGAGGCAGAGCAAAGACACTACATATACTTCACAGAGGAGGAGCAAAGACACTACATATACTTTACAGAGGAGGAGCAAAGACACTACATATACTTCACAGAGGAGGAGCAAAGACACTACATATACTTTACAGAGGAGGAGCAAAGACACTACATATACTTCACAGAGGAGGAGCAAAGACACTACATATACTTCACAGAGGAGGAGCAAAGACACTACATATACTTCACAGAGGAGGAGCAAAGACACTACATATACTTCACAGAGGCAGAGCAAAGACACTACATATACTTCACAGAGGCAGAGCAAAGACACTACATATACTTCACAGAGGAGGAGCAAAGACACTACATATACTTCACAGAGGCAGAGCAAAGACACTACATATACTTCACAGAGGCGGAGTAAAGACACTACATATACTTCACAGAGGGCAGAGCAAAGACACTACATATACTTCCAGAGGCAGAGTAAAGACACTACATATACTTCACAAAGGCAGAGCAAAGACACTACATATACTTCACAGAGGAGGAGCAAAGACACTACATATACTTCACAGAGGAGGAGCAAAGACACTACATATACTTCACAGAGGCAGAGCAAAGACACTACATATACTTCACAGAGGCAGAGTAAAGACACTACATATACTTCACAGAGGCAGAGCAAAGACACTACATATACTTCACAGAGGGGGAGCAAAGACACTACATATACTTCACAGAGGAGGAGCAAAGACACTACATATACTTCACAGAGGAGGAGCAAAGACACTACATATACTTCACAGAGGAGGAGCAAAGACACTACATATACTTCACAGAGGCAGAGCAAAGACACTACATATACTTCACAGAGGAGGAGCAAAGACACTCCATATACTTCACAGAGGAGGAGCAAAGACACTACATATACTTCACAGAGGAGGAGCAAAGACACTACATATACTTCACAGAGGCAGAGCAAAGAAACTACATATACTTCACAGAGGAGGAGCAAAGACACTACATATACTTCACAGAGACAGAGCAAAGACACTACATATACTTCACAGAGGCAGAGCAAAGACACTACATATACTTCACAGAGGAGGAGCAAAGACACTACATATACTTCACAGAGGAGGAGCAAAGACACTACATATACTTCACAGAGGAGGAGCAAAGACACTACATATACTTCACAGAGGCAGAGCAAAGACACTACATATACTTCACAGAGGCAGAGCAAAGACACTACATATACTTCACAGAGGCATAGCAAAGACACTACATATACTTCACAGAGGCAGAGCAAAGACACTACATATTCTTCACAGAGGCAGAGCAAAAGACACTACATATACTTCACAGAGGCGGAGCAAAGACACTACATATACTTCACAGAGGAGGAGCAAAGACACTACATATACTTCACAGAGGCAGAGCAAAGACACTACATATACTTCACAGAGGCAGAGCAAAGACACTACATATAATTCACAGAGGCAGAGGAAAGACACTACATATACTTCACAGAGGAGGAGCAAAGACACTACATATACTTCACAGAGGCAGAGCATAGACACTACATATACTTCACAGAGGCAGAGCATAGACACTACATATACTTCACAGAGGAGGAGCAAAGACACTACATATACTTCACAGAGGAGGAGCAAAGACACTACATATACTTCACAGAGGAGGAGTAAAGACACTACATATACTTCACAGAGGAGGAGCAAAGACACTACATATACTTCACAGAGGCAGAGCAAAGACACTACATATACTTCACAGAGGCGGAGCAAAGACACTACATATACTTCACAGAGGCAGAGCAAAGACACTACATATACTTCACAGAGGCAGAGCAAAGACACTACATATACTTCACAGAGGCAGAGCAAAGACACTACATATACTTCACAGAGGCGGAGCAAAGACACTACATATACTTCACAGAGGAGGAGCAAAGACACTACATATACTTCACAGAGGCAGAGCAAAGACACTACATATACATCACAGAGGAGGAGCAAAGACACTACATATACTTCACAGAGGAGGAGCAAAGACACTACATATACTTCACAGAGGAGGAGCAAAGACACTACATATACTTCACAGAGGCAGAGCAAAGACACTACATATACTTCACAGAGGCAGAGCAAAGACACTACATATACTTCACAGAGGCAGAGCAAAAGACACTACATATAATTCACAGAGGCAGAGGAAAGACACTACATATACTTTACAGAGGAGGAGCAAAGACACTACATATACTTCACAGAGGAGGAGCAAAGACACTACATATACTTCACAGAGGAGGAGTAAAGACACTACATATACTTCACAGAGGAGGAGCAAAGACACTACATATACTTCACATAGGCAGAGCAAAGACACTACATATACTTCACAGAGGCAGAGCAAAGACACTACATATACTTCACAGAGGCAGAGCAAAGACACTACATATACTTCACAGAGGCAGAGCAAAGACACTACATATACTTCACAGAGGCAGAGCAAAGACACTACATATACTTCACAGAGGAGGAGCAAAGACACTACATATACTTCACAGAGGCAGAGCAAAGACACTACATATACTTCACAGAGGCAGAGCAAAGACACTACATATACTTCACAGAGGAGGAGCAAAGACACTACATATACTTTACAGAGGAGGAGCAAAGACACTACATATTACCATCACAGAGGAGGAGCAAAGACACTACATATACTTCACAGAGGCAGAGCAAAGACACTACATATACTTCACAGAGGCAGAGCAAAGACACTACATATACTTTACAGAGGAGGAGCCAAGACACTACACATACTTCACAGAGGAGGAGCAAAGACACTACATATACTTCACAGAAGAGGAGTAAAGACACTACATATACTTCATAGAAGCAGAGCAAAGACACTACATATACTTCACAGAGGCAGAGCAAAGACACTACATATACTTCACAGAGGCAGAGCAAAGACACTACATATACTTCACAGAGGCAGAGCAAAGACACTACATATACTTCACAGAGGCAGAGCAAAGACACTACGTATACTTCACAGAGGCAGAGCAAAGACACTACATATACTTCACAGAGGAGGAGCAAAGACACTACATATACTTCACAGAGGCAGAGCAAAGACACTACATATACTTCACAGAGGAGGAGCAAAGACACTACATATACTTCACAGAGGAGGAGCAAAGACACTACATATACTTCACAGAGGAGGAGCAAAGACACTACATATACTTCACAGAGGAGCAGCAAAGACACTACATATACTTCACAGAGGCAGAGCAAAGACACTACATATACTTCACAGAGGAGGAGCAAAGACACTACATATACTTCACAGAGGCAGAGCAAAGACACTACATATACTTCACAGAGGCAGAGCAAAGACACTACATATACTTCACAGAGGAGGAGCAAAGACACTACATATACTTCACAGAGGCAGAGCAAAGACACTACATATACTTCACAGAGGAGGAGCAAAGACACTACATATACTTCACAGAGGAGGAGCAAAGACACTACATATACTTCACAGAGGGCATAGCAAAGACACTACATATACTTCACAGAGGCAGAGCAAAGACACTACATATTCTTCACAGAGGCAGAGCAAAGACACTACATATACTTCACAGAGGCGGAGCAAAGACACTACATATACTTCACAGAGGAGGAGCAAAGACACTACATATACTTCACAGAGGCAGAGCAAAGACACTACATATACTTCACAGAGGCAGAGCAAAGACACTACATATACTTCACAGAGGCAGAGCAAAGACACTACATATAATTCACAGAGGCAGAGCAAAGACACTACATATACTTCACAGAGGAGGAGCAAAGACACTACATATACTTCACAGAGGCGGAGCAAAGACACTACATATACTTCACAGAGGAGGAGCAAAGACACTACATATACTTCACAGAGGAGGAGCAAAGACACTACATATACTTCACAGAGGAGGAGCAAAGACACTACATATACTTCACAGAGGCAGAGCAAAGACACTACATATACTTCACAGAGGCAGAGCAAAGACACTACATATACTTCACAGAGGCAGAGCAAAGACACTACATGTAATTCACAGAGGCAGAGGAAAGACACTACATATACTTCACAGAGGAGGAGCAAAGACACTACATATACTTCACAGAGGAGGAGCAAAGACACTACATATACTTCACAGAGGAGGAGTAAAGACACTACATATACTTCACAGAGGAGGAGCAAAGACACTACATATACTTCACATAGGCAGAGCAAAGACACTACATATACTTCACAGAGGCAGAGCAAAGACACTACATATACTTCACAGAGGCAGAGCAAAGACACTACATATACTTCACAGAGGCAGAGCAAAGACACTACATATACTTCACAGAGGCAGAGCAAAGACACTACATATACTTCACAGAGGAGGAGCAAAGACACTACATATACTTCACAGAGGCAGAGCAAAGACACTACATATACTTCACAGAGGCAGAGCAAAGACACTACATATACTTCACAGAGGAGGAGCAAAGACACTACATATACTTCACAGAGGCAGAGCAAAGACACTACATATACTTCACAGAGGCAGAGCAAAGACACTACATATACTTCACAGAGGAGGAGCAAAGACACTACATATACTTTTTTTTATATATACTTTTTAAATTTTAAAAAATATATATATTTTTTTTTAATTACTTTTGCGGACTTGCGGCACGTTATTATCGCTGTGAAAAAAGTTTTTTTTTTTTAAATTTTTATATATTTTTTTTATAATAAATGAGAACTTATATATATATATATATATATATATATATATATATATATATATATATATATATGGCACTAAAATCAACAATTGACAAAGCTGCACCCTCCACTTGTGACGTCACTTCCGATCCGGCGAGATCGCAACGCTCCAGATCACTTGTCAAGCACAAGTGTATCCAACACACTCTGAAGAATGGAAAGACCTGTGGAGGTTTAAAAACACCTCACCTCTTCTAAAATCTACACAGAAATCTTCAAGAATCGACATTATCTTCATTTTTCAAAAAACGGAACCTCTACTCTTTACTAAAGGGAAATCAACAAGGATCACCAAGGAATCCTCTAAACTGTTTGTGCAAAATCAGGGAAACAACCATCACAGCCTGTTTAGGAAGTTAAATACCCCAAAATTTTGCATACATTTTTAACTATACACCATCCAGAGACTTCTTAATTCACCAGCACAAACACCGGTTTGTTTTGTGCTAAAATAAAGGATATTTTATTTGCATCAACCATTGGCAATTGCTTCATTTATTTGATTGAAAGGCATCTACCATACCCCTGAGAGGGGAAGTCTTTTTTTGTCCCTTTCCAACAGGGATATTATATTTATTGAAAAGGAATTCTTCTACTGGCACTACGCAGATGCTAATCATCTTTGATTTCTAAATTCTACCATACTCCACAGAGGCAGAGTAAAGACACTACATATACTTCCCAGAGGAGGAGCAAAGACACTACATATACTCCACAGAGGCAGAGTAAAGACACTACATATACTTCACAGAGGAGGAGCAAAGACACTACATATACTTCACAGAGGAGGAGCAAAGACACTACATATACTTCACAGAGGAGGAGCAAAGACACTACATATACTTCACAGAGGAGGAGCAAAGACACTACATATACTCCACAGAGGCAGAGCAAAGACACTACATATACTTCACAGAGGCAGAGCAAAGACACTACATATACTTCACAGAGGCAGAGGAAAGACACTACATATACTTCACAGAGGAGGAGCAAAGACACTACATATACTTCACAGAGGAGGAGCAAAGACACTACATATACTTCACAGAGGCAGAGCAAAGACACTACATATACTTCACAGAGGCAGAGCAAAGACACTACATATACTTCACAGAGGCAGAGCAAAGACACTACATATACTTCACAGAGGCAGAGCAAAGACACTACATATACTTCACAGAGGAGGAGCAAAGACACTACATATACTTTACAGAGGAGGAGCAAAGACACTACATATACTTCACAGAGGAGGAGCAAAGACACTACATATACTTTACAGAGGAGGAGCAAAGACACTACATATACTTCACAGAGGAGGAGCAAAGACACTACATATACTTCACAGAGGAGGAGCAAAGACACTACATATACTTCACAGAGGAGGAGCAAAGACACTACATATACTTCACAGAGGCAGAGCAAAGACACTACATATACTTCACAGAGGCAGAGCAAAGACACTACATATACTTCACAGAGGAGGAGCAAAGACACTACATATACTTCACAGAGGCAGAGCAAAGACACTACATATACTTCACAGAGGCAGAGTAAAGACACTACATATACTTCACAGAGGCAGAGCAAAGACACTACATATACTTCACAGAGGCAGAGTAAAGACACTACATATACTTCACAAAGGCAGAGCAAAGACACTACATATACTTCACAGAGGAGGAGCAAAGACACTACATATACTTCACAGAGGAGGAGCAAAGACACTACATATACTTCACAGAGGCAGAGCAAAGACACTACATATACTTCACAGAGGCAGAGTAAAGACACTACATATACTTCACAGAGGCAGAGCAAAGACACTACATATACTTCACAGAGGGGGAGCAAAGACACTACATATACTTCACAGAGGAGGAGCAAAGACACTACATATACTTCACAGAGGAGGAGCAAAGACACTACATATACTTCACAGAGGAGGAGCAAAGACACTACATATACTTCACAGAGGCAGAGCAAAGACACTACATATACTTCACAGAGGAGGAGCAAAGACACTCCATATACTTCACAGAGGAGGAGCAAAGACACTACATATACTTCACAGAGACAGAGCAAAGACACTACATATACTTCACAGAGGCAGAGCAAAGAAACTACATATACTTCACAGAGGAGGAGCAAAGACACTACATATACTTCACAGAGACAGAGCAAAGACACTACATATACTTCACAGAGGCAGAGCAAAGACACTACATATACTTCACAGAGGAGGAGCAAAGACACTACATATACTTCACAGAGGAGGAGCAAAGACACTACATATACTTCACAGAGGAGGAGCAAAGACACTACATATACTTCACAGAGGCAGAGCAAAGACACTACATATACTTCACAGAGGCAGAGCAAAGACACTACATATACTTCACAGAGGCATAGCAAAGACACTACATATACTTCACAGAGGCAGAGCAAAGACACTACATATTCTTCACAGAGGCAGAGCAAAGACACTACATATACTTCACAGAGGCGGAGCAAAGACACTACATATACTTCACAGAGGAGGAGCAAAGACACTACATATACTTCACAGAGGCAGAGCAAAGACACTACATATACTTCACAGAGGCAGAGCAAAGACACTACATATAATTCACAGAGGCAGAGGAAAGACACTACATATACTTCACAGAGGAGGAGCAAAGACACTACATATACTTCACAGAGGCAGAGCATAGACACTACATATACTTCACAGAGGCAGAGCATAGACACTACATATACTTCACAGAGGAGGAGCAAAGACACTACATATACTTCACAGAGGAGGAGCAAAGACACTACATATACTTCACAGAGGAGGAGCAAAGACACTACATATACTTCACAGAGGAGGAGCAAAGACACTACATATACTTCACAGAGGCAGAGCAAAGACACTACATATACTTCACAGAGGCGGAGCAAAGACACTACATATACTTCACAGAGGCAGAGCAAAGACACTACATATACTTCACAGAGGCAGAGCAAAGACACTACATATACTTCACAGAGGCAGAGCAAAGACACTACATATACTTCACAGAGGCGGAGCAAAGACACTACATATACTTCACAGAGGAGGAGCAAAGACACTACATATACTTCACAGAGGCAGAGCAAAGACACTACATATACATCACAGAGGAGGAGCAAAGACACTACATATACTTCACAGAGGAGGAGCAAAGACACTACATATACTTCACAGAGGAGGAGCAAAGACACTACATATACTTCACAGAGGCAGAGCAAAGACACTACATATACTTCACAGAGGCAGAGCAAAGACACTACATATACTTCACAGAGGCAGAGCAAAGACACTACATATAATTCACAGAGGCAGAGGAAAGACACTACATATACTTTACAGAGGAGGAGCAAAGACACTACATATACTTCACAGAGGAGGAGCAAAGACACTACATATACTTCACAGAGGAGGAGTAAAGACACTACATATACTTCACAGAGGAGGAGCAAAGACACTACATATACTTCACATAGGCAGAGCAAAGACACTACATATACTTCACAGAGGCAGAGCAAAGACACTACATATACTTCACAGAGGCAGAGCAAAGACACTACATATACTTCACAGAGGCAGAGCAAAGACACTACATATACTTCACAGAGGCAGAGCAAAGACACTACATATACTTCACAGAGGAGGAGCAAAGACACTACATATACTTCACAGAGGCAGAGCAAAGACACTACATATACTTCACAGAGGCAGAGCAAAGACACTACATATACTTCACAGAGGAGGAGCAAAGACACTACATATACTTCACAGAGGCAGAGCAAAGACACTACATATACTTCACAGAGGCAGAGCAAAGACACTACATATACTTCACAGAGGAGGAGCAAAGACACTACATATACTTTTTTTTATATATACTTTTTAAATTTTAAAAAATATATATATTTTTTTTTAATTACTTTTGCGGACTTGCGGCACGTTATTATCGCTGTGAAAAAAGTTTTTTTTTTTTAATTTTTATATATTTTTTTATAATAAATGAGAACTTATATATATATATATATATATATATATATATATATATATATATATATATATATATGGCACTAAAATCAACAATTGACAAAGCTGCACCCTCCACTTGTGACGTCACTTCCGGTCCAGGTGAGATCGCAACGCTCCAGATCACTTGTCAAGCACAAGTGTATCCAACACACTCTGAAGAATGGAAAGACCTGTGGAGGTTTAAAAACACCTCACCTCTTCTAAAATCTACACAGAAATCTTCAAGAATCAACATTATCTTCATTTTTCAAAAAACGGAACCTCTACTCTTTACTAAAGGGAAATCAACAAGGATCACCAAGGAATCCTCTAAACTGTTTGTGCAAAATCAGGGAAACAACCATCACAGCCTGTTTAGGAAGTTAAATACCCCAAAATTTTGCATAAATTTTTAACTCTACACCATCCAGAGACTTCTTAATTCACCAGCACAAACACCGGTTTGTTTTGTGCTAAAATAAAGGATATTTTATTTGCATCAACCATTGGCAATTGCTTCATTTATTTGATTGAAAGGCATCTACCATACCCCTGAGAGGGGAAGTCTTTTTTTGTCCCTTTCCAACAGGGATATTATATTTATTGAAAAGGAATTCTTCTACTGGCACTACGCAGATGCTAATCATCTTTGATTTCTAAATTCTACCATACTCCACAGAGGCAGAGTAAAGACACTACATATACTTCCCAGAGGAGGAGCAAAGACACTACATATACTCCACAGAGGCAGAGTAAACACACTACATATACTTCACAGAGGAGGAGCAAAGACACTACATATACTTCACAGAGGAGGAGCAAAGACACTACATATACTTCACAGAGGAGGAGCAAAGACACTACATATACTCCACAGAGGCAGAGCAAAGACACTACATGTACTTCACAGAGGCAGAGCAAAGACACTACATATACTTCACAGAGGCAGAGCAAAGACACTACATATACTTCACAGAGGCAGAGGAAAGACACTACATATACTTCACAGAGGAGGAGCAAAGACACTACATATACTTCACAGAGGAGGAGCAAAGACACTACATATACTTCACAGAGGAGGAGCAAAGACACTACATATACTTCACAGAGGCAGAGCAAAGACACTACATATACTTCACAGAGGCAGAGCAAAGACACTACATATACTTCACAGAGGAGGAGCAAAGACACTACATATACTTTACAGAGGAGGAGCAAAGACACTACATATACTTCACAGAGGAGGAGCAAAGACACTACATATACTTTACAGAGGAGGAGCAAAGACACTACATATACTTTACAGAGGAGGAGCAAAGACACTACATATACTTCACCGAGGAGGAGCAAAGACACTACATATACTTCACAGAGGAGGAGCAAAGACACTACATATACTTCACAGAGGAGGAGCAAAGACACTACATATACTTCACAGAGGCAGAGCAAAGACACTACATATACTTCACAGAGGCAGAGCAAAGACACTACATATACTTCACAGAGGAGGTGCAAAGACACTACATATACTTCACAGAGGCAGAGCAAAGACACTACATATACTTCACAGAGGCAGAGGAAAGACACTACATATACTTCACAGAGGCAGAGCAAAGACACTACATATACTTCACAGAGGCAGAGTAAAGACACTACATATACTTCACAGAGGCAGAGCAAAGACACTACATATACTTCACAGAGGCAGAGTAAAGACACTACATATACTTCACAGAGGAGGAGCAAAGACACTACATATACTTCACAGAGGCAGAGTAAAGACACTACATATACTTCACAGAGGAGGAGCAAAGACCCTACATATACTTCACAGAGGCAGAGCAAAGACACTACATATACTTCACAGAGGAGGAGCAAAGACACTACATATACTTCACAGAGGAGGAGCAAAGACACTACATATACTTCACAGAGGCAGAGCAAAGACACTACATATACTTCACAGAGGCAGAGTAAAGACACTACATATACTTCACAGAGGCAGAGCAAAGACACTACATATACTTCACAGAGGAGGAGCAAAGACACTACATATACTTCACAGAGGAGGAGCAAAGACACTACATATACTTCACAGAGGAGGAGCAAAGACACTACATATACTTCACAGAGGAGGAGCAAAGACACTACATATACTTCACAGAGGCAGAGCAAAGACACTACATATACTTCACAGAGGAGGAGCAAAGACACTCCATATACTTCACAGAGGAGGAGCAAAGACACTACATATACTTCACAGAGACAGAGCAAAGACACTACATATACTTCACAGAGGCAGAGCAAAGACACTACATATACTTCACAGAGGAGGAGCAAAGACACTACATATACTTCACAGAGACAGAGCAAAGACACTACATATACTTCACAGAGGCAGAGCAAAGACACTACATATACTTCACAGAGGAGGAGCAAAGACACTACATATACTTCACAGAGGAGGAGCAAAGACACTACATATACTTCACAGAGGAGGAGCAAAGACACTACATATATTTCACAGAGGAGGAGCAAAGACACTACATATACTTCACAGAGGCAGAGCAAAGACACTACATATACTTCACAGAGGCAGAGCAAAGACACTACATATACTTCACAGAGGAGGAGCAAAGACACTACATATACTTCACAGAGGCAGAGTAAAGACACTACATATACTTCACAGAGGAGGAGCAAAGACACTACATATACTTTACAGAGGAGGAGCAAAGACACTACATATACTTCACAGAGGAGGAGCAAAGACACTAC
The DNA here is from genome assembly GCF_027579735.1 of Bombina bombina. Taxonomy (NCBI): domain Eukaryota; kingdom Metazoa; phylum Chordata; class Amphibia; order Anura; family Bombinatoridae; genus Bombina; species Bombina bombina. The sequence continues at coordinate 16,728,959 of NC_069505.1, forward strand.
ATATACTTCACAGAGGAGGAGCAAAGACACTACATATACTTCACAGAGGAGGAGCAAAGACACTACATATACTTCACAGAGGAGGAGCAAAGACACTACATATACTTCACAGAGGCAGAGCAAAGACACTACATATACTTCACAGAGGCAGAGTAAAGACACTACATATACTTCACAGAGGCAGAGCAAAGACACTACATATACTTCACAGAGGAGGAGCAAAGACACTACATATACTTCACAGAGGCAGAGCAAAGACACTACATATACTTCACAGAGGCAGAGCAAAGACACTACATATACTTCACAGAGGAGGAGCAAAGACACTACATATACTTCACAGAGGCAGAGCAAAGACACTACATATACTTCACAGAGGCAGAACAAAGACACTACATATACTTCACAGAGGCAGAGCAAAGACACTACATATACTTCACAGAGGCAGAACAAAGACACTACATATACTTCACAGAGGCAGAGCAAAGACACTACATATACTTCACAGAGGCAGAGCAAAGACACTACATATACTTCACAGAGGCAGAGCAAAGACACTACATATACTTCACAGAGGCAGAGCAAAGACACTACATATACTTCACAGAGGAGGAGCAAAGACACTACATATACTTCACAGAGGAGGAGCAAAGACACTACATATACTTCACAGAGGCAGAGTAAAGACACTACATATACTTCACAGAGGAGGAGCAAAGACACTACATATACTTCACAGAGGCAGAGCAAAGACACTACATATACTTCACAGAGGAGGAGCAAAGACACTACATATACTTCACAGAGGCAGAGCAAAGACACTACATATACTTCACAGAGGAAAAGCAAAGACACTACATATACTTCACAGAGGCAGAGCAAAGACACTACATATACTTCACAGAGGCAGAACAAAGACACTACATATACTTCACAGAGGCAGAGTAAAGACACTACATATACTTCACAGAGGCAGAACAAAGACACTACATATACTTCACAGAGGCAGAGCAAAGACACTACATATACTTCACAGAGGAAAAGCAAAGACACTACATATACTTCACAGAGGAAAAGCAAAGACACTACATATACTTCACAGAGACAGAGCAAAGACACTACATATACTTCACAGAGACAGAGCAAAGACACTACATATACTTCACAGAGGCAGAGCAAAGACACTACATATACTTCACAGAGGAGGAGCAAAGACACTACATATACTTCACAGAGACAGAGCAAAGACACTACATATACTTCACAGAGGCAGAGCAAAGACACTACATATACTTCACAGAGGAGGAGCAAAGATACTACATATACTTCACAGAGGCAGAACAAAGACACTACATATACTTCACAGAGGAGGAGCAAAGACACTACATATACTTCACAGAGGCAGAACAAAGACACTACATATACTTCACAGAGGCAGAGCAAAGACACTACATATACTTCACAGAGTAGGAGCAAAGACACTACATATACTTCACAGAGGCAGAGCAAAGACACTACATATACTTCACAGAGGAGGAGCAAAGACACTACATATACTTCACAGAGGAGGAGCAAAGACACTACATATACTTCACAGAGGCAGAGCAAAGACACTACATATACTTCACAGAGGCAGAGCAAAGACACTACATATACTTCACAGAGGCATAGCAAAGACACTACATATACTTCACAGAGGCAGAGCAAAGACACTACATATTCTTCACAGAGGCAGAGCAAAGACACTACATATACTTCACAGAGGCGGAGCAAAGACACTACATATACTTCACAGAGGAGGAGCAAAGACACTACATATACTTCACAGAGGCAGAGCAAAGACACTACATATACTTCACAGAGGCAGAGCAAAGACACTACATATAATTCACAGAGGCAGAGGAAAGACACTACATATACTTCACAGAGGAGGAGCAAAGACACTACATATACTTCACAGAGGCAGAGCATAGACACTACATATACTTCACAGAGGCAGAGCATAGACACTACATATACTTCACAGAGGAGGAGCAAAGACACTACATATACTTCACAGAGGAGGAGCAAAGACACTACATATACTTCACAGAGGAGGAGTAAAGACACTACATATACTTCACAGAGGAGGAGCAAAGACACTACATATACTTCACAGAGGCAGAGCAAAGACACTACATATACTTCACAGAGGCGGAGCAAAGACACTACATATACTTCACAGAGGCAGAGCAAAGACACTACATATACTTCACAGAGGCAGAGCAAAGACACTACATATACTTCACAGAGGCAGAGCAAAGACACTACATATACTTCACAGAGGCGGAGCAAAGACACTACATATACTTCACAGAGGCGGAGCAAAGACACTACATATACTTCACAGAGGAGGAGCAAAGACACTACATATACTTCACAGAGGAGGAGCAAAGACACTACATATACTTCACAGAGGAGGAGCAAAGACACTACATATACTTCACAGAGGCAGAGCAAAGACACTACATATACTTCACAGAGGCAGAGCAAAGACACTACATATACTTCACAGAGGCAGAGCAAAGACACTACATATAATTCACAGAGGCAGAGGAAAGACACTACATATACTTCACAGAGGAGGAGCAAAGACACTACATATACTTCACAGAGGAGGAGCAAAGACACTACATATACTTCACAGAGGCAGAGCAAAGACACTACATATACTTCACAGAGGCAGAGCAAAGACACTACATATACTTCACAGAGGAGGAGCAAAGACACTACATATACTTTTTTTTATATATACTTTTTAAATTTTAAAAAATATATATATTTTTTTTTAATTACTTTTGCGGACTTGTGGCACGTTATTATCGCTGTGAAAAAAGTTTTTTTTTTTTAATTTTTATATATTTTTTTATAATAAATGAGAACTTATATATATATATATATATATATATATATATATATATATATATATATATATATATGGCACTAAAATCAACAATTGACAAAGCTGCACCCTCCACTTGTGACGTCACTTCCGGTCCGGCGAGATCGCAACGCTCCAGATCACTTGTCAAGCACAAGTGTATCCAACACACTCTGAAGAATGGAAAGACCTGTGGAGGTTTAAAAACACCTCACCTCTTCTAAAATCTACACAGAAATCTTCAAGAATCGACATTATCTTCATTTTTCAAAAAACGGAACCTCTACTCTTTACTAAAGGGAAATCAACAAGGATCACCAAGGAATCCTCTAAACTGTTTGTGCAAAATCAGGGAAACAACCATCACAGCCTGTTTAGGAAGTTAAATACCCCAAAATTTTGCATAAATTTTTAACTCTACACCATCCAGAGACTTCTTAATTCACCAGCACAAACACCGGTTTGTTTTGTGCTAAAATAAAGGATATTTTATTTGCATCAACCATTGGCAATTGCTTCATTTATTTGATTGAAAGGCATCTACCATACCCCTGAGAGGGGAAGTCTTTTTTTGTCCCTTTCCAACAGGGATATAATATTTATTGAAAAGGAATTCTTCTACTAGCACTACGCAGATGCTAATCATCTTTGATTTCTAAATTCTACCATACTCCACAGAGGCAGAGTAAAGACACTACATATAATTCCCAGAGGAGGAGCAAAGACACTACATATACTCCACAGAGGCAGAGTAAAGACACTACATATACTTCACAGAGGCAGAGCAAAGACACTACATGTACTTCACAGAGGCAGAGCAAAGACACTACATATACTTCACAGAGGCAGAGCAAAGACACTACATATACTTCACAGAGGAGGAGCAAAGACACTACATATACTTCACAGAGGAGGAGCAAAGACACTACATATACTTCACAGAGGCAGAGCAAAGACACTACATATACTTCACAGAGGCAGAGCAAAGACACTACATATACTTCACAGAGGCAGAGCAAAGACACTACATATACTTCACAGAGGAGGAGCAAAGACACTACATATACTTTACAGAGGAGGAGCAAAGACACTACATATACTTCACAGAGGAGGAGCAAAGACACTACATATACTTTACAGAGGAGGAGCAAAGACACTACATATACTTTACAGAGGAGGAGCAAAGACACTACATATACTTCACAGAGGAGGAGCAAAGACACTACATATACTTCACAGAGGAGGAGCAAAGACACTACATATACTTCACAGAGGCAGAGCAAAGACACTACATATACTTCACAGAGGCAGAGCAAAGACACTACATATACTTCACAGAGGAGGAGCAAAGACACTACATATACTTCACAGAGGCAGAGCAAAGACACTACATATACTTCACAGAGGCAGAGTAAAGACACTACATATACTTCACAGAGGCAGAGCAAAGACACTACATATACTTCACAGAGGCAGAGTAAAGACACTACATATACTTCACAGAGGCAGAGCAAAGACACTACATATACTTCACAGAGGCAGAGTAAAGACACTACATATACTTCACAGAGGAGGAGCAAAGACACTACATATACTTCACAGAGGCAGAGTAAAGACACTACATATACTTCACAGAGGAGGAGCAAAGACACTACATATACTTCACAGAGGCAGAGCAAAGACACTACATATACTTCACAGAGGAGGAGCAAAGACACTACATATACTTCACAGAGGAGGAGCAAAGACACTACATATACTTCACAGAGGCAGAGCAAAGACACTACATATACTTCACAGAGGCAGAGTAAAGACACTACATATACTTCACAGAGGCAGAGCAAAGACACTACATATACTTCACAGAGGAGGAGCAAAGACACTACATATACTCCACAGAGGCAGAGCAAAGACACTACATGTACTTCACAGAGGAGGAGCAAAGACACTACATATACTTCACAGAGGCAGAGCAAAGACACTACATATACTTCACAGAGGCAGAGGAAAGACACTACATATACTTCACAGAGGAGGAGCAAAGACACTACATATACTTCACAGAGGAGGAGCAAAGACACTACATATACTTCACAGAGGCAGAGCAAAGACACTACATATACTTCACAGAGGCAGAGCAAAGACACTACATATACTTCACAGAGGCAGAGCAAAGACACTACATATACTTCACAGAGGAGGAGCAAAGACACTACATATACTTTACAGAGGAGGAGCAAAGACACTACATATACTTCACAGAGGAGGAGCAAAGACACTACATATACTTTACAGAGGAGGAGCAAAGACACTACATATACTTTACAGAGGAGGAGCAAAGACACTACATATACTTCACAGAGGAGGAGCAAAGACACTACATATACTTCACAGAGGAGGAGCAAAGACACTACATATACTTCACAGAGGAGGAGCAAAGACACTACATATACTTCACAGAGGCAGAGCAAAGACACTACATATACTTCACAGAGGCAGAGCAAAGACACTACATATACTTCACAGAGGAGGAGCAAAGACACTACATATACTTCACAGAGGCAGAGCAAAGACACTACATATACTTCACAGAGGCAGAGTAAAGACACTACATATACTTCACAGAGGCAGAGCAAAGACACTACATATACTTCACAGAGGCAGAGTAAAGACACTACATATACTTCACAGAGGCAGAGCAAAGACACTACATATACTTCACAGAGGCAGAGTAAAGACACTACATATACTTCACAGAGGAGGAGCAAAGACACTACATATACTTCACAGAGGCAGAGTAAAGACACTACATATACTTCACAGAGGAGGAGCAAAGACACTACATATACTTCACAGAGGCAGAGCAAAGACACTACATATACTTCACAGAGGAGGAGCAAAGACACTACATATACTTCACAGAGGAGGAGCAAAGACACTACATATACTTCACAGAGGCAGAGCAAAGACACTACATATACTTCACAGAGGCAGAGCAAAGACACTACATATACTTCACAGAGGCAGAGCAAAGACACTACATATACTTCACAGAGGAGGAGCAAAGACACTACATATACTTCACAGAGGCAGAGCAAAGACACTACATATACTTCACAGAGGCAGAACAAAGACACTACATATACTTCACAGAGGCAGAGCAAAGACACTACATATACTTCACAGAGGCAGAACAAAGACACTACATATACTTCACAGAGGCAGAGCAAAGACACTACATATACTTCACAGAGGCAGAGCAAAGACACTACATATACTTCACAGAGGCAGAGCAAAGACACTACATATACTTCACAGAGGCAGAGCAAAGACACTACATATACTTCACAGAGGAGGAGCAAAGACACTACATATACTTCACAGAGGAGGAGCAAAGACACTACATATACTTCACAGAGGCAGAGTAAAGACACTACATATACTTCACAGAGGAGGAGCAAAGACACTACATATACTTCACAGAGGCAGAGCAAAGACACTACATATACTTCACAGAGGAGGAGCAAAGACACTACATATACTTCACAGAGGCAGAGCAAAGACACTACATATACTTCACAGAGGAAAAGCAAAGACACTACATATACTTCACAGAGGCAGAGCAAAGACACTACATATACTTCACAGAGGCAGAACAAAGACACTACATATACTTCACAGAGGCAGAGTAAAGACACTACATATACTTCACAGAGGCAGAACAAAGACACTACATATACTTCACAGAGGCAGAGCAAAGACACTACATATACTTCACAGAGGAAAAGCAAAGACACTACATATACTTCACAGAGGAAAAGCAAAGACACTACATATACTTCACAGAGACAGAGCAAAGACACTACATATACTTCACAGAGACAGAGCAAAGACACTACATATACTTCACAGAGGCAGAGCAAAGACACTACATATACTTCACAGAGGAGGAGCAAAGACACTACATATACTTCACAGAGACAGAGCAAAGACACTACATATACTTCACAGAGGCAGAGCAAAGACACTACATATACTTCACAGAGACAGAGCAAAGACACTACATATACTTCACAGAGGCAGAGCAAAGACACTACATATACTTCACAGAGACAGAGCAAAGACACTACATATACTTCACAGAGGCAGAGCAAAGACACTACATATACTTCACAGAGGAGGAGCAAAGACACTACATATACTTCACAGAGGCAGAACAAAGACACTACATATACTTCACAGAGGAGGAGCAAAGACACTACATATACTTCACAGAGGCAGAACAAAGACACTACATATACTTCACAGAGGCAGAGCAAAGACACTACATATACTTCACAGAGTAGGAGCAAAGACACTACATATACTTCACAGAGGCAGAGCAAAGACACTACATATACTGAGGCGGAGTAAAGACACTACATATACTTCACAGAGGCAGAGCAAAGACACTACATATACTTCACAGAGGCGGAGTAAAGACACTACATATACTTCACAGAGGAGGAGCAAAGACACTACATATACTTCACAGAGGAGGAGCAAAGACACTACATATACTTCACAGAGGAGGAGCAAAGACACTACATATACTTCACAGAAGAGGAGCAAAGACACTACATATACTCCACAGAGGCAGAGCAAAGACACTACATATACTCCACAGAGGCAGAGCAAAGACACTACATATACTTCACAGAGGCGGAGTAAAGACACTACATATACTTCACAGAGGCGGAGTAAAGACACTACATATACTTCACAGAGGCGGAGTAAAGACACTACATATACTTCACAGAGGCGGAGTAAAGACACTACATATACTTCACAGAGGCGGAGTAAAGACACTACATATACTTCACAGAGGCGGAGTAAAGACACTACATATACTTCACAGAGGCAGAGCAAAGACACTACATATACTTCACAGAGGAGGAGCAAAGACACTACATATACTTCACAGAGGCAGAGCAAAGACACTACATATACTTCACAGAGGAGGAGCAAAGACACTACATATACTTCACAGAGGAGGAGCAAAGACACTACATATACTTCACAGAGGAGGAGCAAAGACACTACATATACTTCACAGAGGAGGAGCAAAGACACTACATATACTTCACAGAGGCAGAGTAAAGACACTACATATACTTCACAGAGGCAGAGCAAAGACACTACATATACTTCACAGAGGCAGAGTAAAGACACTACATATACTTCACAGAGGAGGAGCAAAGACACTACATATACTTCACAGAGGAGGAGCAAAGACACTACATATACTTCACAGAGGCAGAGTAAAGACACTACATATACTTCACAGAGGGGGAGCAAAGACACTACATATACTTCACAGAGGAGGAGCAAAGACACTACATATACTTCACAGAGGAGGAGCAAAGACACTACATATACTTCACAGAGGAGGAGCAAAGACACTACATATACTTCACAGAGGAGGAGCAAAGACACTACATATACTTCACAGACTCTAAGGCAAAAAGGTGAGAAACAAAAACGTTTTTTCTTTATACTTTGCTATAAATAAGTACAGTTATATTACACCTTTAAATTGTTCTCCCTTTTATGTTACTCCCTTTCTGCAAACGCTAAAGTTTGGAACCCCCTAAAACTACCTTATATATATATATGTCACATCAATCTAAAGCCCTTTTTGTCCTTTAAAAAACGGTATATAATATGTGTTGATGAAATAAATGAGAAAGATGGAAATTGCGGTTCAACACACACATAGCAAAAATGCAAACATTGCTTTGGTCTTGAACTGAAGCATCTGGGCCCCGATCTGATATGCAGCGTCGCCCGCAAAAGCCGGCAACGCCAAATTTTGCGCTGGTTTGGTATCACATATACGGCGTAACATAGAAGTTACACTTGTATATTTCTGCCTTCGGCCGTAGTTTGTTGGCCCATAGACAGGTATACCAAACCAGCGCAGTTCGGTATCCAATATACAGCGTAAGGACTTACGTGGCGAAAATGGAGAAATCTTACTCCATTTTCACCTCGCCACAAATTACAGGCATAGTAAGCCTTACGCTGTGTATTGGAGCCCCATAACTCCCTAAACTAGCTGCAAAATAAAACCTAACACCGAACGCATGCGCAATGTCTATCTACCTGTCAACCGCGATCCCCCGCCGCAATCCCTAATAAAGTGTTTAACCCCTAAACCGCCGCTCCCGGACCCCGCCGCAACCAACATTAAATGTCTAACCCCCTACACTGTCGCCACCAACATTAAAATTATTAACACCTAATGTAATCCCCCTACACCGCCGCCACCTATTTAAACTATATTATCCCCTAATATGATCCCCCTACACCGCCGCCACCTATTTAAACTATATTAACCCCTAATGTGATCCCACTACGCCGCCGCCACCTATTTAAACTATATTATCCCCTAATATGATCGCCCTACACCGCCGCCACCTATTTAAACTATATTATCCCCTAATATGATCCCCCTACACCGCCGCCACCTATTTAACCTATATTATCCCCTAATATGATCCCCCTACACCACCGCCACCTATATTATATGTACTACCCCCTAATCTGACCCCCTTACACCGCCGCCACCTATATTAAAATTATTAACCCCTAATTTAATCCCCCTATACCGCTGCCACCTATATTAAAATTATAAACCCCTAATCTAATCCCCCTATACCGCCGCCACCCATATTAAATTTATTAACCCCTAAAATACTAAAATTTCCCTACCACTAAACCTAAGTCTAACCCTACAAATAGCCCTGAAAAGGGCTTTTTGCGTGGCATTGCCCCAAAGCAACCAGCTCTTTTACCAGCCCTTAAAAGGGCTTTTTGCGGGGCATTTTCACAAAGTAATCAGCTCTTTTGCCTGTAATCTAAATCCCCCTACACCGCTGCCACCTATAATAAATGTATTACCCCCTAATCTAATCCCCCTACACCGCCGCCACCTATATTAAATGTATTAACCCCTAATCTAATCCCCCTACACCGCAGCCACCTATATTAACCCTAATTATATTAGGGTTAATACAGTTAATTTACGGCTAGATTTAGAGTTTTGTCGGTAAAGACCCGCGTAGCTAACGCTGCTTTTTTTTCCAGCGCACCCTTAAGACAACGCTGGTATTTAGAGTTCTCTGAAGGGCTGCGTTAGGCTCCAAAAAGGGAGCGTCAAGGCATATTTACCGCCACTTCAACCCTTAATACCAGCGTTGCTTACGGTAGCGGCTAGCTGGCAAAATGTGCTCGTGCACGATTCCCCCATAGGAAACAATGGGGCAGTTTGGGCTGAAAAAAACCCTAACACCTGCAAAAAAGCAGCGTTCAGCTCCTAACGCAGCCCCATTGTTTCCTATGGGGAAACAGTTTCTAAGTCTGCACCTAACACCCTAACATGTAGCCCGAGTCTAAACACCCCTAACCTTACACTTATTAAACCCTAATCTGCCGACCCCACTATCGCTGACACCTGCATTATACTATTAACCCCTAATCTGCCGTTCCGGACACCGCCGCAACCTACATAATACCTATGTACCCCTAATCTTCTGCCCCCAACATCGTCAACACCTACATTATATTTATTGCCACCCAACGTCGCTGCTACCTTACCTACACTTATTAACCCCTAATCGGCCGACCGGACCTCGCCGCCACTATAATAAATGTATTAACCCCTAAACCGCCGCACTCCCGCCTCGCACACACTAGAATAAATAGTATTAACCCCTAATCTGCCCTCCCTAACATCGCCGCCACCTAACTTCAAGTATCAACCCTTAATCTAAACTAAAATACAATTAAATACACTAAACTAAATTACAAAAAAAAAACACACTAAATTACAAAAAATAAAAAAAAGATTACAAGATTTTTAAGCTAATTACACCTATTCTAAGCCCCCTAATAAAATAACAAAGGCCCCCAAAATAAAAAAATGTCCCTACCCTAATCTAAATTACAAAAGTAATCAGCTCTATTACCAGCCCTTAAAAGGGCCTTTTGTGGGGCATTTCCCCAAAGTAATCAGCTCTTTAACTGTAAAAAAACAACAACCCCCCCATTACAACCCACCACCCACATACCCCTATTCTAACCCTCCCAATCCCCCCTTAAAAAAACCTAAGTCTAACCCCAGGTGCTCCTTACCTGTCCTGAAGACCGGCGGAGAAGGTCCTGTTCCAGGTGGAGAAGTCTTCTTCCAGACGGCGACCTCTTCTTCTTCCAGGATCCAGCCAGCGCGGAGCAGAGGAGTTGAAGACCGATGACCGCGGAGCTGAAGACCGTCCATGGGGAACTGAAGACCGGCGATGCTGGAACTGAAGACCGCTGGAACTGAAGACCGGAGCCGGAGCGCGGAGGATCCTCTTCATACGATCGCCGCCGTACACTGAATAGGAATTCAAGGTACGCGATTAAAAATGCCGTCCCTTGAATTCCTATTGGCTGATTTGAGCCTTGAAATTCTAATCAGCCAATAGAATTACAGTAGCTCTTATTCTATTGGCTATTCAAATCAGCCAATAGAATTAAAGATCTTGCATCCGATTGGCTGATTTGAATTTGAAGGCTCAAATCAGCCAATAGGAATTCAAGGGACGCCATTTTTAATCGCGTACCTTGAATTCCTATTCAGTGTACGGCAGCGATCGTATGAAGAGGATCCTCCATGCTCCGGTCTTCAGTTCCAGCGGTCTTTAGTTCCAGCGTCGCCGATCTTCAGTTCCAGCATCGCCGGTCTTCAGTTCCACATGGACGGTCTTCAGCTCCGCGGTCATCGGTCTTCAACTCCTCCGCTCCGCGGCCGGCTGGATCCTGGAAGAAGAAGAGGTCGCCGCCTGGAAGAAGACTTCTCCGCCTGGAACAGGACCTTCTCCGCCGGTCTCCAGGACAGGTAAGGAGCACTTGGGGGTTAGACTTAGGTTTTTTTAAGGGGGGATTGGGTAGGTTAGAATAGGGGTATGTGGGTGGTGGGTTGTAATGGGGGGTTGTTGTTTTTTTTACAGGTAAAAGAGCTGATTACTTTGGGGAAATGCCCCACAAAAGGCCCTTTTAAGGGCTGGTAATATAGCTGTTTACTTTTGTAATTTAGATTAGGGTAGGGACATTTTTTTATTTTGGGGGGCTTTGTTATTTTATTAGGGGGCTTAGAATAGGTGTAATTAGCTTAAAAATCTTGTAATCTTTTTTTATTTTTTGTAATTTAGTGGGGGCATTTTTGTAATTTAGTTTAGTGTATTTAATTGTATTTTAGTTTAGATATTTGTAGTTTATTTAATTTATTGATAGTGTAGGTGTATTTGTAACTTAGGTTAGGATTTATTTTACAGGTAAATTGGTAATTATTTTAACTAGGTAGCTATTAATTAGTTATTAACTATTTAATAGCTATTGTACCTAGTTAAAATAAATACCAAGTTACCTGTAAAATAAATATAAACCCTAAAATAGCTACAATGTAAATATTAATTATATTGTAGCTATCTTAGGGTTTATTTTATAGGTATTTAGTTTTAAATAGGAATAATTTAGTTAATATTATTAATATTATTTAGATTTATTGAAATAATAATTAAGTTAGGGGTGTTAGAGTTAGATAGGGTTAATATACAGGGAGTGCAGAATTATTAGGCAAGTTGTATTTTTGAGGATTAATTTTATTATTGAACAACAACCATGTTCTCAATGAACCCAAAAAACTCATTAATATCAAAGCTGAATAGTTTTGGAAGTAGTTTTTAGTTTGTTTTTAGTTATAGCTATTTTAGGGGGATATCTGTGTGTGCAGGTGACTATTACTGTGCATAATTATTAGGCAACTTAACAAAAAACAAATATATACCCATTTCAATTATTTATTTTTACCAGCGAAACCAATATAACATCTCAACATTCACAAATATACATTTCTGACATTCAAAAACAAAACAAAAACAAATCAGTGACCAATATAGCCACCTTTCTTTGCAAGGACACTCAAAAGCCTGCCATCCATGGATTCTGTCAGTGTTTTGATCTGTTCACCATCAACATTGCGTGCAGCAGCAACCACAGCCTCCCAGACACTGTTCAGAGAGGTGTACTGTTTTCCCTCCTTGTAAATCTCACATTTGATGATGGACCACAGGTTCTCAATGGGGTTCAGATCAGGTGAACAAGGAGGCCATGTCATTAGATTTTCTTCTTTTATACCCTTTCTTGCCAGCCACGCTGTGGAGTACTTGGACGCGTGTGATGGAGCATTGTCCTGCATGAAAATCATGTTTTTCTTGAAGGATGCAGACTTCTTCCTGTACCACTGCTTGAAGAAGGTGTCTTCCAGAAACTGGCAGTAGGACTGGGAGTTGAGCTTGACTCCATCCTCAACCCGAAAAGGCCCCACAAGCTCATCTTTGATGATACCAGCCCAAACCAGTACTCCACCTCCACCTTGCTGGCGTCTGAGTCGGACTGGAGCTCTCTGCCCTTTACCAATCCAGTCACGGGCCCATCCATCTGGCCCATCAAGACTCACTCTCATTTCATCAGTCCATAAAACCTTAGAAAAATCAGTCTTGAGATATTTCTTGGCCCAGTCTTGACGTTTCAGCTTGTGTGTCTTGTTCAGTGGTGGTCGTCTTTCAGCCTTTCTTACCTTGGCCATGTCTCTGAGTATTGCACACCTTGTGCTTTCGGGCACTCCAGTGATGTTGCAGCTACTTCCGAAACCTGCACCGTATATCGGATCGCGGCCCTGAACCTTGGTCTTTAAGGGGTTAAAATATCATGCTATGTCCAATCAATGGCCTAGATTTGGAGTTTTGTCGGTAACGACCCGAAAAACTAACGCCGGCTTTTTTCTGGCCGCACCATAAAAATAACTCTGGTATTGAGAGTCCACATAAAGGCTGCGTTAGGCTCCAAAAAAGGAGCGTAGAGCATTTTTAACGCAGCTTCAACTCTCGATACCAGAGTTGCTTACCGACGCGGCCAGCCTCAAAAACGTGCTCGTGCACGATTCCCCCATAGGAAACAATGGGGCTGTTTGAGCTGAAAAAAAAACAAACACCTGCAAAAAAGCCGCGTTTAGCTCCTAACGCAGCCCCATTGTTTGCTATGCGGTAACCCTTCCTACGTCTGCACTTAACACTCTAACATGTACCCCGAGTCTAAACACCCCTAACCTTACACTTATTAACCCCTAATCTGCCCCCCCGCTATCGCTGACCCCTGCATATTATTATTAACCCCTAATCTGCCGCTCCGTAAACCGCCGCTACTTACATTATCCCTATGTACCCCTAATCTGCTGCCCTAACATCGCCGACCCCTATATTATATTTATTAACCCCTAATCTGCCCCCCACAACGTCGCCTCCACCTGCCTACACTTATTAACCCCTAATCTGCCGAGCGGACCTGAGCGCTACTATAATAAAGTTATTAACCCCTAATCCGCCTCACTAACCCTATCATAAATAGTATTAACCCCTAATCTGCCCTCCCTAACATCGCCGACACCTAACTTCAAACATTAACCCCTAATCTGCCGACTGGAGCTCACCGCTATTCTAATAAATGTATTAACCCCTAAAGCTAAGTCTAACCCTAACACTAACACCCCCCTAAGTTAAATATAATTTAAATCTAACGAAATTAATTAACTCTTATTAAATAAATTATTCCTATTTAAAGCTAAATACTTACCTGTAAAATAAATCCTAATATAGCTACAATATAAATTATAATTATATTATAACTATTTTAGGATTTATATTTATTTTACAGGTAACTTTGTATTTATTTTAACCAGGTACAATAGCTATTAAATAGTTAAGAACTATTTAATAGCTAAAATAGTTAAAATAATTACAAATTTACCTGTAAAAGAAATCCTAACCTAAGTTACAAATAAACCTAACACTAGACTATCAATAAATTAATTAAATAAACTACCTACAATTACCTACAATTAACCTAACACTACACTATCAATAAATTAATTAAATACAATTGCTACAAATAAATACAATTAAATAAACTAGCTAAAGTACAAAAAACAAAAAAGAACTAAGTTACAAAAAATAAAAAAATATTTACAAACATAAGAAAAATATTACAACAATTTTAAACTAATTACACCTACTCTAAGCCCCCTAATAAAATAACAAAGCCCCCCAAAATAAAAAAATGCCCTACCCTATTCTAAATTACTAAAGTTCAAAGCTCTTTTACCTTACCAGCCCTGAACAGGGCCCTTTGCGGGGCATGCCCCAAGAAATACAGCTCTTTTGCCTGTAAAAAAAAACATACAATACCCAAGCCCCCCAACATTACAACCCACCACCCACATACCACTAATCTAACCCAAACCCCCCTTAAATAAATCTAACACTAAGCCCCTGAAGATCATCCTACCTTGTCTTCACCATACCAGGTTCACCGATCGGTCCAGAAGAGCTCCTCCGATGTCCTGATCCAAGCCCAAGCGGGGGGCTGAAGAGGTCCATGATCCGGCTGAAGTCTTCATCCAAGCGGGGCAGAAGAGGTCTTCCATCCGATTGAAGTCTTCATCCAAGCGGCATCCATCCGGAGCGAAGCGGCAGCATCCTGAAGACCTCCACCGCGGAACATCCATCCTGGCCGACGACTGAACGACGAATGACGGTTCCTTTAAATGACGTCATCCAAGATGGCGTCCCTCGAATTCCGATTGGCTGATAGGATTCTATCAGCCAATCGGAATTAAGGTAGGAATATTCTGATTGGCTGATGGAATCAGCCAATCAGAATCAAGTTCAATCCGATTGGCTGATCCGATCAGCCAATCAGATTGAGCTTGCATTCTATTGGCTGTTCCGATCAGCCAATAGAATGCAAGCTCAATCTGATTGGCTGATTGGATCAGCCAATCGGATTGAACTTGATTCTGATTGGCTGATTCCATCAGCCAATCAGAATATTCCTACCTTAATTCCGATTGGCTGATAGAATCCTATCAGCCAATCGGAATTCGAGGGACGCCATCTTGGATGACGTCATTTAAAGGAACCGTCATTCGTCGTTCAGTCGTCGGCCAGGATGGATGTTCCGCGGTGGAGGTCTTCAGGATGCTGCCGCTTCGCTCCGGATGGATGCCGCTTGGATGAAGACTTCAATCGGATGGAAGACCTCTTCTGCCCCGCTTGGATGAAGACTTCAGCCGGATCATGGACCTCTTCAGCCCCCCGCTTGGGCTTGGATCAGGACATCGGAGGAGCTCTTCTGGACCGATCGGTGAACCTGGTATGGTGAAGACAAGGTAGGATGATCTTCAGGGGCTTAGTGTTAGGTTTATTTAAGGGGGGTTTGGGTTAGATTAGGGGTATGTGGGTGGTGGGTTGTAATGTTGGGGGGCTTGGGTATTGTATGTTTTTTTTTACCGGCAAAAGAGCTGTATTTCTTGGGGCATGCCCCGCAAAGGGCCCTGTTCAGGGCTGGTAAGGTAAAAGAGCTTTGAACTTTAGTAATTTAGAATAGGGTAGGGCATTTTTTTATTTTGGGGGGCTTTGTTATTTTATTAGGGGGCTTAGAGTAGGTGTAATTAGTTTAAAATTGTTGTAATATTTTTCTTATGTTTGTAAATATTTTTTTATTTTTTGTAACTTATTTTTTTATTTTTTGTACTTTAGCTAGTTTATTTAATTGTATTTATTTGTAGCAATCGTATTTAATTAATTTATTGATAGTGTAGTGTTAGGTTAATTGTAGGTAATTGTAGGTAGTTTATTTAATTAATTTATTGATAGTCTAGTGTTAGGTTTATTTGTAACTTAGGTTAGGATTTCTTTTACAGGTAAATTTGTAATTATTTTAACTATTTTAGCTATTAAATAGTTCTTAACTATTTAATAGCTATTGTACCTGGTTAAAATAAATACAAAGTTACCTGTAAAATAAATATAAATCCTAAAATAGCTATAATATAATTATAATTTATATTGTAGCTATATTAGGATTTATTTTACAGGTAAGTATTTAGCTTTAAATAGGAATAATTTATTTAATAAGAGTTAATTAATTTCGTTAGATTTAAATTATATTTAACTTAGGGGGGTGTTAGTATTAGGGTTAGACTTAGCTTTAGGGGTTAATACATTTATTAGAATAGCGGCGAGATTCGGTCGGCAGATTAGGGGTTAATAATTGAAGTTAGGTGTCGGCGATGTTAGGGAGGGCAGATTAGGGGTTAATACTATTTATGATAGGGTTAGTGAGGCGGATTAGGGGTTAATAACTTTATTATAGTAGCGCTCAGGTCCGGTCGGCAGATTAGGGGTTAATAAGTGTAGGCAGGTGGAGGCGACGTTGAGGGGGGCAGATTAGGTTTTAATAAATATAATATAGGGGTCGGCGGTGTTAGGGGCAGCAGATTAGGGGTACATAAGGATAACGTAGGTGGCGGCGCTTTGCGGTCGGCAGATTAGGGGTTAATAAGTGTAGGCAGGTGGAGGCGACGTTGAGGGGGGCAGATTAGGGGTTAATAAATATAATACAGGGGTCGGCGGTGTTAGGGGCAGCAGATTAGGGGTACATAAGTATAACGTGGGTGGCGGTTGGCAGATTAGGGGTTAAAAAATTTTTTGCGAGTGGCGGCGATGTGGGGGGACCTCGGTTTAGGGGTGTATAGGTAGTTTATGGGTGTTAGTGTACTTTAGAGCACAGTAGTTAAGAGCTTTATAAACCGGCGTTAGCCCAGAAAGCTCTTAACTACTGACTTTTTTCCTGCGGCTGGAGTTTTGTCGTTAGATGTCTAACGCTCACTTCAGACACGACTCTAAATACCGGAGTTATAAAAATCCCATTGAAAAGATAGGATACGCAATTTACGTAAGGGGATCTGCGGTATGGAAAAGTCGCGGCTGGAAAGTGAGCGTTAGACCCTATTTTGAGTGACTCCAAATACCGGCGGTAGCCTAAAACCAGCGTTAGGAGCCTCTAACGCTGGTTTTCACGGCTACCGCCAAACTCCAAATCTAGGCCATAGTGTTTTAATTTTGACTTTACTGTCCCTTTAACTTTAGATGTCACTGTTCCTTTAATAGCGTAACATATCACCAAAAGTTCCAAACCTCACTGTACAGAACAAACTTTCAGCTAGATTACGAGTTTTTGCGGGGCTAACAAGCAGTTTCAGCTCACCGCTCACCTACAAACAACGCTGGTATTACAGGTTTTTTTAAACCCGGTGTTAGCAGCAATCAGCCAATAGGATTGAGCTTGCATTCTATTGGCTGTTCCAATCAGCCAATAGAATGCGAGCTCAATCCTATTGGCTGATTGGATCAGCCAATAGGATTGAACTTCAATCCTATTGGCTGATTGTATCAGCCAATAGGATTTTTTTTTACCTTAATTCCGATTGGCTGATAGAATTCTATCAGCCAATCAGAATTGAAGGGACGCCATCTTGGATGACGTCACTTTAAGGTACCGTCATTTAGTGTTAAACGTCAGAAAGAAGAGGATGCTCCACGTCGGATGTCTTGAAGATGGACCCACTCCGCTCCCGATGGATGAAGATAGAAGATGCCGTCTGGATGAAGACTTCTGGCCATCTGGAGGACCTCTTCTGCCCGGATAGGATGAAGACTTCGGACCGTCTGGAGGACCACTTCTGCCCGGTTGGGTGAAGACGTCTCAAGGTAGGGTGATCTTCAAGGGGTATTGGGTGGGTTTTAGAGTAGGGTTGGGTGTGTGGGTTTTAATGTTGGGGGGTATTGTATTTTTTTTTACAGGTAAAAGAGCTGATTACTTTGGGGCAATGCCCCGCAAAAAGCCCTTTTAAGGGCTATTTGTAATTTAGTATAGGGTAGGGATTTTTATTTTGGGGGGCTTTTTATTTTATTAGGGGGATTAGATTAGGTGTAATTAGTTTAAAATTTTTTTAATTATTTTATTATTTTCTGTAATTTAGTGTTTGGTTTTTTTCGTACTTTAGTTTATTTAATTTAATTGTAATTAATTGTAGTTAATTTAGTTAATTTATTTAATGATAGTGTAGTGTTAGGTGTAATTGTAACATAGGTTAGGTTTTATTTTACAGGTAAATTTGTACTTATTTTAGCTAAGTAGCTATTACTATTCTACCTAGTTAAAATAAATACAAAGTTGCCTGTAAAATAAATATAAACCCTAAACTAGATACAAATGTAACTATTAGTTATATTGTAGCTAGCTTAGAGTTTATTTTATAGGTAAGTATTTAGTTTTAAATAGGAATAATTTAGTTAATTGTAGTAATTTTATTTAGATTATTTTAAATTATATTTAAATTAGGGGGTGTTAGGGTTAGATTTAGGTTTAGGGGTTAATACATTTAATATAGTTGCGGCGACGTTGGGGCAGTAGATTAGGGGTTAATAAATGTAGGTAGGTGTCGGCAATGTTAGGGACGGCAGATTAGGGGTTAATAAAATTTAACAAATTTTTGTGAGGCTGGAGTGTGGCGGTTTAGGGGTTAATATATTTATTGAAGTGGCGGCGATGTCCGGTCGGCAGATTAGGGGTTAAAAATTTATTTAAGTGTTTGCGATGGGGGGGGGGGGCTCGGTTTAGGGGTTAATAGGTAGTTTATGGGTGTTTGTGTACTTTTTAGCACTTTAGTTAAGAGTTTTGTGTTACGGCGTTAGCCCATAAAACTCTTAACTACTGACTTTTAAATGCGGTAGGAGTCTTGACAGGAGAGGCTGTACCGCTCACTTTTTCCAAGACTCATAATACCGGCGTTAGGAAAATCCCATTAAAAAGATAGGATACGCAATTTACGTAAGTCGATTTGCGGTATGCTCGAGCCGCTGAAAAAAAGTAAGTGGTACACCAGTACCTGCCAGACTCGTAATACCAGCGGGCGTTAAAAAGCAGCGTTGGGACCTCTCAACACTGCTTTTTAGGGCTAATGCAAAACTCGTAATCTAGCCGTTTGGCTTTGATGATTTTTTTTTAGCCTTATCTGAATCATTAACGTTTCATTTTGAAGTTCATGGTTGTTTAGGTTTAGTGCCTTATAAAAACTACCATTAAGCCATTCCTCCTGGTGGAATCATAGCCCCAACTCCAAAAAATCACAACGGCGCATTGGTGGTGGGGGGTTATTATGATAGGAACATTCTTTAGATGGGCAGTGTTCTCGAGGTCAAGAAGAGAAGTAGCAGGAAGGGACAAATAAAGGAAGCAAAATGATAGTATGAGGTCCACCCCACATTTAGCTTTGTGGTCACCACAACACTTAGTGCTATACCAGTTACGTTTTGCGGTAAACATTTTAGTACAATGACAGACGAGTTTCTGGTAACACTTATTTTTAGCTGTCGTCCTGTTACCATGGCTTGGCATTTTTCTCTTTCAGACTCAGCTGTGTGAAGAGTAATGGTGAATAACTGCATTATTCAGGTGGAAAAATTGCAGTCCTTGTATTCTTTATTGTCCTTTCTCATACAGTCACGGTCTGTCACCTTTACTGTGACAAAGTTATTTTTAGCATTTACCTTTGAAAGTCAAAATGTTCCTGTGACAATTTAACCTTTAAAGAAGGACCACGTTCAAGCTGTAACCGTGTATTATAAAGACTCAGTTGTTATGTTAATGTAATGGTTTAGTTAAAAGGACATTAAATAAAAAGTAATCACCGGTAAAATATTCATTAAAGCCAAATGCCATACATTTAATCTTTGCCATTAAAAAAAGTATATGTCTACCTTTTTTGTTTTTAAAACATCTGTGAAAGGGTTAAATTAGTTAATATAATAATGATTCTATTACAATGTTATGCCGGCCCACTTGGATTAACTCTTTTTTATTTTTTAATGACAGTTCCAGTGAACATCCAACCAACGTGTGTGTCATATGACAATCTTGAAGCTCAGCCCCTTTAATGTCCTACGCCTACGTAGAGAGTGGATGTGATTGCTCTATACATTAAGGGGGGGGTGGAGGAACAGAAAAACATAATTTATGTAAGAATTTACCTGATAAATTAATTTCTTTCATATTGGCAAGAGTCCATGAGCTAGTGACGTATGGGATATACATTCCTACCAGGAGGGGCAAAGTTTCCCAAACCTCAAAATGCCTATAAATACACCCCCCACCACACCCACAATTCAGTTTAATGAATAGCCAAGAAGCGGGGTGATAATAAAGGAGCAAAAGCATCAACAAGGAATTGGAATAATTGTGCTTTATACAAAAAAATAATAACCACCATAAAAAGGGTGGGGGTCTCATGGACTCTTGCCAATATGAAAGAAATTAATTTATCAGGTAAATTCTTACATTAATTATGTTTTCTTTCATGTAATTGGCAAGAGTCCATGAGCTAGTGACGTATGGGATAGCAAATACCCAAGATGTGGAACTCCACGCAAGAGTCACTAGAGAGGGAGGGATAAAATAAAGACAGCCAATTCCGCTGAAAAAATAATCCACAACCCAAATCAAAAGTTTTAATCTTATAATGAAATAAACTGAAATTATAAGAAGAAGAATCAAACTGAAACAGCTGCCTGAAGTATTTTTCTACCAAAAACTGCTTCTGAAGAAGAGAAAACATCAAAATGGTAGAATTTAGTAAAAATAAGCAAAGAAGACCAAGTTGCTGCTTTGCAAATCTGATCAACAGAAGCTTCATTCTTAAAAACCCAGGAAGTGGAAACTGACCTAGTAGAATGAGCCGTAATCCTCTGAGGCGGGGATTTACCCGACTCTAAATAAGCATGATGAATCAAAAGCTTTAACCAAGATGCCAAAGAAATGGCAGAAGCCTTTTGACCTTTCCTAGAACCAGAAAAGATAACAAATAGACTAGAAGTCTTTCTGAAATGTTTAGTAGCTTCAACATAATATTTCAAAGCTCTTACCACATCCAAAGAATGTAAAGATCTCTCCAGAGAATTTTTAGGATTAGGACACAAAGAAGGGACAACAATTTCTCTACTAATGTTGTTGGAGTTCACAACTTTAGGTAAAAATGTAAATGAAGTCCGCAAAAACCGCCTTATCCTGATGAAAAATAAGAAAAGGAGACTCACAAGAAAGAGCAGATAATTCAGAAACTGTTCTAGCAGAAGAGATAGCCAAAAGGAACAAAACTTTCCAAGAAAGTAATTTAATGTCCAGAGAATGCATAGGTTCAAACGGAGGAGCTTGTAAAGCCCTCAAAACCAAATTAAGACTCCAAGGAGGAGAGATTGACTTAATGACAGGCTTGATATGAACCAAAGCCTGTACAAAACAATGAATATCAGGAAGTTTAGCAATTTTGTCTGTGGAACAGAACAGAAAGAGCAGAGATTTGTCCTTTCAAGGAACTTGCAGACAAACCCTTATCTAAACCATCCTGAAGAAACTGTAAAATTCTAGGAATTCTAAAATAATGCCAAGAGAATTTATGAGAAGAACACCATGAAATGTAAGTCTTCCAAACTCAATAAAAAGTATTTCTAGACACAGATTTACGAGCCTGCAACATAGTATTAATTACTGAGTCAGAGAAACCTCTATGACTAAGCGTTCAATTTACATGCCATCAAATTTAATGATTTGAGATCCTGATGGAAAAACGAACCTTGAGATATAAGGTCTGGCCTTAATGGAAGTGGCCAAGGTTGGCAACTGGACATCCGAACAAGAACCATATACCAAAACCTGAGCGGCCATGCTGGAGCTACCAGCAGCACAAACGATTGCTCCATGATGATTTTGAAAATCACTCTTGGAAGAAGAACTAGAGGCGGAAAAATATAGGCAGGTTGATAACTCCAAGGAAGTGTCAATGCATACACTGCTTCCGCCTGAGGATCCCTGGACCTGGATTGGTACCTGGGAAGTTTCTTGTTTAGATGAGATGCCATCAGATCTATTTCTGGAAGCCCCCACATCTGAACAATTTGAAAAAAACACATCTGGGTGAAGAGACCATTCTCCCGGATGTAAAGCTTGATGACAGAGATAATCCGCTTCCCAATTGTCTATACCTGGGATATGGACCGCAGAAATTAGACAGGAGCTGGATTTTGCCCAAGCAAGTATCCGAGATACTTCTTTCATAGCCTGAGGACTGAGAGTCCCACCCTGATGATTGACATACGCCACAGTTGTGACATTGTCTGTCTGAAAACCAATAAACATCTCTCTCTTCAAATAGAAGCCAAAACTGAAGAACTCTGAAAATTGCATGGAGTTCCAAAATATTGAATGGTAATCTCGCCTCTTGAGATTTCCAAACCCCTTGTGATGTCAGAGATCCCCAGACAGCTTCCCAACCTAAAAGACTTGCATCTGTTGTGATCAATGTCCAGGTTGGATGAACCGTAGAAACCCGTAGAACTATACGATGGTGATCTAACCACCAAGTCAGAGATAGTTGAATATTGGGATTCACGGATATTAAATGTAATATCCTAGAATAATCCCTGCACCATTAATTCAGCATTAAAAACTGAAAAGGTTTCATATGAGAATGAGCAAAGGGAATCGAATCCAATGCTGCAGTCATGAGACCTAAAACTTCCATGCATACAGCTACTGAAGGAAATAATAGAGACTGAAGGTTCCGACAAGCTGAACACAATATAAATTGTCTCTTGTCTGTTAGAGACAAAGATATTGACACAATCTATCTGGAAACCTAAAAAAGGTGACCCTTGTCTGAGGAATCAAGGAACTTTTGATAAAATGATCCTCTAACCATGTCTTGAAGAAACAACAGAGGTTGAATCGTATGAAATTCTGCAGAACAAAAAGACTGAGCAAGTACCACGATATCGTCCAAATAAGGAAACACAGAGAACCTTTGAAAAGATTCCTAAAGCTGTCGCTACGCCAGAAAGGAAAAGCAACAAATTGGTAATGCTTGTCTAAAAAAGAGAATCTCAGAAAATGAAAATAATCTGAATGAAAACAGAATATGAAGATATGCATCCTGTAAATCTATTGTAGGCAAATAATGCCCTTGCTGAACAAAAGGCAGAATAGACCTTATAATCACCATTCTGAAAGATGGTACTCTTATATGACAATTCAAAAGATTTTCTTTCTTTGGGACAATGAATAGTTCTGAACAAAACCCCAGACCCCGTTCCTGAAACAGAACTGGCATGAATACCCCAGATAACTCCAGGTCTGAAACACACTTCAGGAAAGTCTGAGCCTTTACTGGAATAGCTAGAATATGTGAGAGAGAAAAAGACTTCTCACAGGCGGTCTTACTCTGAATCCTATTCTGTACCCCAATCTAAGAAGTTTGGA
This sequence comes from Bombina bombina, assembly GCF_027579735.1. NCBI lineage: Eukaryota > Metazoa > Chordata > Amphibia > Anura > Bombinatoridae > Bombina > Bombina bombina. The sequence goes on from NC_069505.1 coordinate 16,753,170, forward strand.
CCGAATTGAACCAAACAACTTTAGAAAAATCTTAACCTGCCCCCTACCAGCTAAGCTGGAATAAGGGACGCACCTTTATGCGAATTTGGGGGCTGGCTTCGATCTCTTAAATGGCTTGAATTCATTCCATTTTGAAGAAAGCTTCCAATTAGAAACGTTACTTGAGGAAGAATTAGCTTTCTGTTCCTCATTAAGAACAAAAACTAATATAAGCTTAGAACTCAATCTTGAAGCAAAAAAACTCCCTTCCCCAGAGTAACAGTTGATATCCAACTTTGAACCAAATCATTTATTACCTTGGAAGGAAAGAAAATAGAAATCTGGATTTTAGAAATCAAATCAGCATTCCAAGATTTAACCTCAATTTTGATCATATCAAAAAATGGCATCACAAATGAAATTATTAGCATGTTGAGTGAAGTTAACAATGCTAAACAAATCATAAAACAATATTTGTTGCGCTAAAGTTTCCAACCAAAAAAGATGAAAACAGCTGCAACATCAGCCAAAGAAATTGCAGGCCTAAGAAAAGGACCTGAAAATAAATTAATTTTCCTTAGAAAAGATACAAGTTTACCATCTAAAGGATCTTTAAAATAAATACTATTTTCCATAGGAATAGTAGAACGTTAGCAAGAGTAGAGATAGCCCCATTAACTTTGGGGATCTTGTCCCAAAACTCCAAACTAACTGCTGGCAAAGGATACAATTTTAAAACCTTAAAGAAGGAATAAAAGAAGTCCCAGGCCTATTCCATTCCCCAGTATTAGGAACTGGAAAAAAACCTCTGAAGTAACCACAGGAGGTAAATAAGCAGAATTTAAATGTTAGCTAGTCTTAAAATCAAGAGCACTAATCTCCTCAATATCCAAAATAATCAACACCTTTTCAACAAAGAACGAATGTACTCTATTTAAAAGTAAAAAAGTAGATTTGTTAGTGTCAATATCTGATGAAGGTTATTCTGAATGAGATAAATCATCATCAGAGAAGGATAATTCAGTATGTTGTAGGTCATTTGAAAATTCATCAAATAAATGAGAAGTTTAAAACAGACCTTTACATTTCATTAAAAGGCGGGATGTCAGACAAAGCCTTTAGAATAGAATCAGAAAAATATTCTTATAAATTCCCAGGTATATCTTGTACATTAGATGTTAAAAGAATAGCAATAGACAATGCATTAAATACTGATGGTACCAAAAGAAGAAAGGAGTGTAACCCTTTCCAATCCATTACCATAAAAAATATAAAAAATATATATTAATTCCACGCTTTAATTTTTTAATTTTCAATTTTTTTATATTTTTTATGGTAATGGATTGGATATTCTGTGTGTCAGTATTTTTACACAAAGAAGGAAAACGAATGTATTTTTTCCATAAAATTGGCCTCAGTGAAAAATGTTTAAAAACCATTTCAGATCATCCATTTATAACAGATATATAAGTATATAAAGTATTTTCCTTTATATTTATTATTGTTATAGGGATATAGATTATTATGAGATAACATACAGTAACAATTTAATGATTAACTTATTGTTTTGGTTCTGATTTATATTTCAGCGCAATTGTTGCTATTATTATGTCCTCTGTTTTTATTGGCACTCCTACTAGTATTTTTTAACCAATGAGTATAGCCTATACAGGTTTAAAAGTCCCTGTTTTACACCTTTCTGGAGCTTGACAAAGGCCCTGATCGGGCTGAAACGCGTTGCTCCTCCCACTATACATCATCTTACGCTACACCACTTTCACAGACCGGCTTCTGTGTTTGCTTCAACCTTGAGCGGAATAACCCAGGAAAAATCCGGTATCGCTTCAAAGGCTTACCCGGCTCTGCCACAGCTCGCTTAAAGGATTTCATCGCCACTGCAGAAACCAAGACATGGTGTAAGTAAAAGTGAACACCTCAATTTTGGTTTTCTGCCTCTGTTTTATTTGGATCCATTTGTCGTTCCAGCTCCACTTTGCCTCACATGATTTCAGCTGTGGATGCCGATTACTTTCGTTCTGAATCCCACCGTCTGGATTAACTTCAGGGCTCATTGCGTCTCTGTCTCTTTCAATTTTCATTGTTTTGTTTTTTTGATGCTGCACTGATTTAGACTTCACTTGTTACATTGTCATATTTTATTTCTGTTGCAATCTGTGTTGTAATCTTTGTTGTAAATATTTGTTACAATTTTAATCTTATCTGCTGATCAGCTTTTATTATTTTTTATATGTGATTCATTGTATTAATACATTTTATATTGTATTCCACTACTGAGGTCAAGCTTTGTAAACTTTGTGTATCTTGACTTGTATCACAGTATATCCTATTATTAGTTTTAGCCGCATTTGTTGCAGCGCCAAGGTATTTTGAATAGTCTTTTCCCTCTTTTGGGATAGGTTGTTTAAAATTAACTCTTTCTATTAAATACTGATGGATATTTTCTGCATGTAAAAGTTTATCATGATAACTTATTACAAACCATAGCTAAAGATAAAAATTCATAACATTAAAATAAATGAACTTAGCTTTGGTAGGACTGATATCAGTCAGCAGGAATCCAATAGTGTTTTCTGATACAGGAACAGTTTTGAGATATGTTGCAAATGTAAGAGAAAAAACAACATATAAAGCAAAATATCAATTTCCTTATATGACAGTTTCAGGAATGGGGAAAAAATGCAAACAAAATAAGCCTCTGGAAACCAGAAGCAAAATAAAATAAAGACTTAAATAATGTCAGAAATCTGGCGCCAAGTATGACGCCTACAACTAAAATATTTTTTGGCGCCAAGAACGTCTGCAACAAACACGAGCGTCATAGATGACGCAACTACGTGAAAATTCTTGGCGCGAACTAAGACGCCGGAAATGATGAAATGACGTCAACAAATGTAATTCTCGCGCCAAGAATGACGCAATAAATTATAGCATTTTGCGCTTCCGCGAGCCTAACAGCCCGCAATTTAAAAAAGAGAGTCAATTTGAAAATTTCAGGTAAAAAATTTCTTTTCTTTTTTTTTTTATATGCATTTCCCAAAATGAAACTGACAGTCTGCGAAAAGGAAATATACTGATTAACCTGAATCATGGCAAATATAAGTAAAAAACATATATTTAGAACTTTACATATAAAGTGCCAAACTCATATACGTATACACTGAGAGTGTCATAAATAAAAGAAAACATACTTACCAAAAGACACTCATCTACATAAAGTAGATAGCCAAACCAGTACTGAAAAGGGAGGTAGGAGATGAATCTCTACGACCGATAACAGAGAACCTATGAAATAGACCCCGTAGAAGGAGATCATTGAATTCAAATAGGCAATACTCTCTTCACATCCCTCTGACATTCACTGCACGCTGAGAGGAAAACCGGGCTCCAACCTGCTGCGGAGCGCATATCAACGTAGAATCTAGCACAAACTTATTTCACCACCTCCATGGGAGGCAAAGTTTGTAAAACTGAATTGTGGGTGTGGTGAGGGGTGTATTTATAGGCATTTTGAGGTTTGGGAAACTTTGGCCCTCCTGGTAGGAATGTATATCCCATACGTAACTAGCTCATGGACTCTTGCTAATTACATGAAAGAAATACCAATTAGTATTATAAATATTTTATTATAAAATATTTATACACTTTAAAATAAATAATTATGTGGTTTTTACTTACAAACTAATATATTTTTCATTACAACATTCTTATAGTCTGAGATTTGCCATCAAAGCTATATCACAATCAATGTTCTCTCTAAGGTGCGTTGCAGCGCGGCCACGCACCTTCCCTCATCGCTCCCATGTTCAATGCAGCTGCTCCAAATTAGTGCCGCAGTGAGAGAGGACGGGGAATGATGTGATTCCCGTGCCCTGCGTCTGCTTCCAGCAACCCTGCGACACAACAGGGAGGGAGGCGGGAGATGAGCTCAGGCTGGAGGTCACCCACACAAGGTAGGAGCTGAGACCGCTGCGCTTGTTGTGTACCGCAGGTGGGGGAAGGAATCAGCTGCAGCATGGGCTTGTACAAGGAGGGAGTTGCCTGGAGTGATCTTCCTAACATATGAAATGACATATATAATATATATTAATGTGTATATATATATAGTAGTATAGGTGTATGCACTCTCACCATCTGAGTCATAACTGCCAGGGTGCTATGTAGTAGTAGAATAAAGCTCAGTAATAGGAACTCACTGGACTTTAGCCATCAAAGTACAATGAATATTATTTATTAAAGTGACATTTCGGGACAAACACAGTCCCTTCTTCTGACAAGAAATCATTGCAAATAACAAACTTATATAGGCTTATACCCCTCCCCCCAATCAGGCCAATCAAGGCTGTCTAGGAGTCCAAACCAAGTATCAAGTGAAACAGTGTGTAAACAAATCATATACAGTATATCTGTTCACATTACTACAAAAAAATAGCCACTGGCTACTAGCTACTGAGCATGTGCAAGATATCACAGTGTATACGTATATGAGTCTGTGATTAGCTGATGGCTGTCACATGATACAGTTATATGCACACTGTCTGATGCACCAGTTACTACTGAGCATGTGCAAGAGATCAAAGTGTATACGTATATGAGTCTGTGATTAACTGATGGCTGTCACATAATACAGTTATATGCACACTGTCTGATGCACCAGTTACTACTGAGAATGTGCAAGAGATCACAGTGTATACGTATATAAGTCTGTGATTGGCTGATGGCTGTCACATGATACTGTCTGAGGCACCAGTTACTACTGAGCATGTGCAAGATATCACAGTGTATACGTATATGAGTCTGTGATAAGCTGATGGCTGTCACATGATACAGTTATATGCACACTTACTGAGGCACCAGTTACTACTGAGCATGTGCAAGAGATCACAGTGTATACATATATAAGTCTGTGATTAGCTGATGGCTGTCACATGATACAGTTATATGCACACTGTCTGAGGCACCAGTTACTACTGAGCATGTGCAAGAGATCACAGTGTATATGTATATGAGTCTGTGATTGGCTGATGGCTGTCACATGATTCAGTTATATGCACACTGTCTGAAGGCACCAGTTACTACTGAGCATGTGCAAGAGATCACATTGTATACGTATATGAGTCTGTGATTAGCTGATGGCTGTCACATGATACAGTTATATGCACACTGTCTGAGGCACCAGCTACTACTGAGCACGTGCAAGAGATCACAGTGTATATGAATATGAGTCTGTTATTAGCTGATGGCTTTCACATGATACAGTTATATGCACACTTACTGAGGCACCAGTTACTACTGAGCATGTGCAAGAGATCAAAGTATATACGTATATGAGTCTGTGATTAGATGATGGCTGTCACATGATACAGTTATATGCACACTGTCTGAGGCACCAGTTACTACTGAGCATGCGCAAGAGATCACAGTGTATACGTATATGAGCCTGTGATTAGCTGATGGTTGTCACATGATACAGTTATATGCACACTGTCTGAGGCACCAGTTACTACTGAGCATGTGCAAGAGATCACAGTGTATACGTATATGAGTCTGTGATTAGCTGATGGCTGTCACATGATACAGTTATATGCACACTTACTGAGGCACCAGTTACTACTGAGCCTGTGCAAGAGATCACAGTGTATACGTATATGAGTCTGTAACTAGCTGATGGCTGTCACATGATACAGTTATTATATGCATACTTACTGAGGCACCAGTTCCTATTGAGCATGTGCAAGAGATCACAGTGTATACGTATATTAGTCTGTGATTAGCTGATGGCTGTCACATGATACAGTTATTATATGCACACTTACTGAGGCACCAGTTACTACTGACCATGTGCAAGAGATCACAGTGTATACGTATATGAGTCTGTGATTAGCTGATGGCTGTCACATGATACAGTTATATGGACACTGTCTGAGGCACCAGTTACTACTGAGCATGTGCAAGAGATCACAGAGTATACGTATATGAGTCTGTGATTAGCTGATGGCTGTCACATGATACAGTTATATACACACTTACTGAGGCACCAGTTAGTACTGAGCATGTGCAAGAGATCACAGTGTATACGTATGTGAGTCTGTAATTAGCTGATGGCTGTCACATGATACAGTTATATGCACACTGTCTGAGGCACCAGTTACTACTGAGCATGTGCAAGAGATCACATTGTGTACGTATATGAGTCTGTGATTAGCTGATGGCTGTCACATGATAAAGTTATATGCACACTGTCTGAGGCACCAGTTACTACTGAGCACGTGCAAGAGATCACAGTGTATATGAATATGAGTCTGTTATTAGCTGATGGCTTTCACATGATACAGTTATATGCACACTTACTGAGGCACCAGTTACTACTGAGCATGTGCAAGAGATCACAGTGTATACGTATATGAGTCTGTGATTAGATGATGGCTGTCACATGATACAGTTATATGCACACTGTCTGAGGCACCAGTTACTACTGAGCATGCGCAAGAGATCACAGTGTATACGTATATGAGCCTGTGATTAGCTGATGGTTGTCACATGATACAGTTATATGCACACTGTCTGAGGCACCAGTTACTACTGAGCATGTGCAAGAGATCACAGTGTATACGTATATGAGTCTGTGATTAGCTGATGGCTGTCACATGATACAGTTATATGCACACTGTCTGAGGCACCAGTTACTACTGAGCCTGTGCAAGAGATCACAGTGTATACGTATATGAGTCTGTAACTAGCTGATGGCTGTCACATGATACAGTTATTATATGCATACTTACTGAGGCACCAGTTCCTATTGAGCATGTGCAAGAGATCACAGTGTATACGTATATGAGTCTGTGATTAGCTGATGGCTGTCACATGATACAGTTATTATATGCACACTTACTGAGGCACCAGTTACTACTGACCATGTGCAAGAGATCACAGTGTATACGTATATGAGTCTGTGATTAGCTGATGGCTGTCACATGATACAGTTATATGCACACTGTCTGAGGCACCAGTTACTACTGAGCATGTGCAAGAGATCACAGTGTATACGTATATGAGTCTGTGATTAGCTGATGGCTGTCACATGATACAGTTATATACACACTTACTGAGCATGTGCAAGAGATCACAGTGTATACGTATGTGAGTCTGTAATTAGCTGATGGCTGTCACATGATACAGTTATATGCACACTGTCTGAGGCACCAGCTACTACTGAGCATATGCAAGAGATCACAGTGTATACGTATATGAGTCTGTGATTAGCTGATGGTTGTCACATGATACAGTTATATGCACACTGTCTGAGGCACCAGCTACTACTGAGCATGTGCAAGAGATCACAGTGTATATGTATATGAGTCTGTGATTAGCTGATGGTTGTCACATGATACAGTTATATGCACACTGTCTGAGGCACCAGTTACTACTGAGCATTTGTAAGAGATCAGTGTATACATATATGAGTCAGTGATTAGCTGATAACTGTCACATGATACAGTTATATGCACACTTACTGAGGCACCAGTTACTACTGAGCATGTGCAAGAGATCACAGTGTATACGTATATGAGCCTGTGATTAGCTGATAGCTGTCACATGATACAGTTATATGCACACTGTCTGAGGCACCAGATCTTAATGAGTATGTGCAAGAGATCACATTGTATACGTATATGAGTCTGTGATTGGCTGATAGCTGTCACATGTTACAGTTATATGCACACTGTCTGAGGCACCAGTTACTACTGAGCATGTGCAAGATATCACAGTGTATACATATATGAGTCTGTGATTAGCTGATGGCTGTCACATGATACAGTTATATGCACACTGTCTGAGGCACCAGTTACTACTGAGCATGTGCAAGAGATCACTGTGTATACGTGTATGAGTCTGTGATTGGCTGATGGCTGTCACATGATACTGTCTGAGGCACCAGTTACTACTGAGCATGTGCAAGAGATCACTGTGTACATGTATATGAGTCTGTGATTGGCTGATGGCTGTCACATGATACAGTTATATGGACACTGTCTGAGGCACCAGATCCTAATGAGCATGTGCAAGAGATCACAGTTTATGCGTATATGAGTCTGTGATTAGCTGATGACTGTCACATGATACAGTTATATGCACACTCTCTGAGGCACCACTTATTACTGAACATGTGCAAGAGATCACAGTGTATACGTATATGAGTCTGTGATTAGCTGATGGCTGTCACATGATACAGTTATTATATGCACACTTACTGAGGCACCAGTTACTACTGACCATGTGCAAGAGATCACAGTGTATACGTATATGAGTCTGTGATTAGCTGATGGCTGTCACATGATACAGTTATATGCACACTGTCTGAGGCACCAGTTACTACTGAGCATGTGCAAGAGATCACAGTGTATACGTATATGAGTCTGTGATTAGCTGATGGCTGTCACATGATAGTTATATGCACACTGTCTGATGCACCAGCTACTACTGAGCATGTGAAAGAGATCACATTGTATACGTATATGAGTCTGTGATTAGCTGATGGCTGTCACATGATACAGTTCTATACACACTCACTGAGGCACCAGTTAGTACTGAGCATGTGCAAGAGATCACAGTGTATACGTATGTGAGTCTGTAATTAGCTGATGGCTGTCACATGATACAGTTATATGCACACTGTCTGAGGCACCAGCTACTACTGAGCATGTGCAAGAGATCACAGTGTATACGTATGTAACGGGGTTTGGCCTAGGCCCACAATTACCCCTGTGGGTCTTTACCCCAGCTACCTCCATGTGCTCTGCAGGCTGATCCTGAGTCTCCGCTACCTGGGAGTTGGGGTACATGACTGTGGCAGTGCCTCCACCTGACTGGGCATCCAGGGCAAGAATGGGTTTCCCAGACAGGAACATAATAAATAACTACAACACACACAGTAATAACAGTAAAACAGTATGAACATGTATTAAAGGATTATGGCAAATAAAAAATAAGGCAAGAAATACAGTGACTAACTAACACACCAACTCTCTCTAACCAGGCCCAGCACCCTCCCAAACCACCTGCGAACCCACCCTCAGACTTCACCCTAATGGCTGATGGGTACCAGTTGGTGCACAGAAATGTTGGGGCCCTTTAAGGTAATCCACATGCATTTAAACAGTTACAGCTCATAGGAAACTGCAATCCACAGGAAGAGCTGTTTATAAGTTTATGTGATGGACAGAATGCCATGTTAGTATGACAAGGAGAGAGGATACTTCTTACCACTAAACAGGCTGAAAGAAAACTCCAAGGTCTGCCAGTCATTTACTTTGTCTGCATTCTTCTCCACAGCTCTCTCACAGGGACAGACTGCAGCTGGCAGCAAACACTAAATCAGCAGAGGGATGCTGTTACTTTACAAGATGAAGTCTGCAGCTCTCTCACAGGGTCAGACTGCAGCTGGCAGCAAACACTAAATCAGCAGAGGAATGCTGTTACTTTACAAGATGAAGTCTGCAGCTCTCTCACAGGGTCAGACTGCAGCTGGCAGCAAACACTAAATCAGCAGAGGGATGCTGTTACTTTACAAGATGAAGTCTGCAGCTCTCTAACAGGGACAGACTGCAGCTGGCAGCAAACACTAAATCAGCAGAGGGATGCTGTTACTTTACAAGATGAAGTCTGCAGCTCTCTCACAGGGACAGACTGCAGCTGGCAGCATACACTAAATCAGCAGAGGGATGCTGTTACTTTACAAGATGAAGTCTGCAGCTCTCTCACAGGGACAGACTGCAGCTGGCAGCATACACTAAATCAGCAGAGGAATGCTGTTACTTTACAAGATGAAGTCTGCAGCTCTCTCACAGGGTCAGACTGCAGCTGGCAGCATACACTAAATCAGCAGAGGAATGCTGTTACTTTACAAGATGAAGTCTGCAGCTCTCTCACAGGGTCAGACTGCAGCTGGCAGCAAACACTAAATCAGCAGAGGGATGCTGTTACTTTACAAGATGAAGTCTGCAGCTCTCTAACAGGGACAGACTGCAGCTGGCAGCATACACTAAATCAGCAGAGGAATGCTGTTACTTTACAAGATGAAGTCTGCAGCTCTCTCACAGGGACAGACTGCAGCTGGCAGCATACACTAAATCAGCAGAGGAATGCTGTTACTTTACAAGATGAAGTCTGCAGCTCTCTCACAGGGACAGACTGCAGCTGGCAGCAAACACTAAATCAGCAGAGGAATGCTGTTACTTTACAAGATGAAGTCTGCAGCTCTCTAACAGGGTCAGACTGCAGCTGGCAGCATACACTAAATCAGCAGAGGAATGCTGTTACTTTACACAAGATGTAGTCTGCAGCTCTCTAACAGGGTCAGACTGCAGCTGGCAGCATACACTAAATCAGCAGAGGAATGCTGTTACTTTACAAGATGAAGTCTGCAGCTCTCTCACAGGGACAGACTGCAGCTGGCAGCATACACTAAATCAGCAGAGGAATGCTGTTACTTTACAAGATGAAGTCTGCAGCTCTCTCACAGGGACAGACTGCAGCTGGCAGCATACACTAAATCAGCAGAGGAATGCTGTTACTTTACAAGATGAAGTCTGCAGCTCTCACACAGCCAGGCCTCACACACACCTTCACTGCTCTGGCATGTCTGCTTCCTCCTGTGTCTTACACTCTTCTTTCAGTTTCACTTGATCACATGACCAACCAGTCTAATAGTTGCCTAGGCAACATCTCCTGCAGATTGTATACAGGTGCAAAAGTTCACAGGAAAATGTTCAACAGGAAGGGCTACATTCTCCCCCTCGTAAAATCCTTGCCTTCCACTGGCAAGGTTCCACCAAGAGGTAATTGAAAAAACAAAACATATAAATAATAATAAATGCACTAACAGTCCTATAAACAAATGTTAACTATCTTACAGTTTATTCTAGTACAGAGGGGTTCCAACATTCATAATGTCCGCAACCGCATACAGAAAATCAACCATTTTAGACTGTACCTGGGGCATATGTACATAACTGGGTTCTCCGACTTGATCGTAAGTAAGAACCCTGGGAGGCTGTCGTATTCTAGTACCCAGTCTCTGTTCTCTCTGAGGAAGTCCAGAATGTGCCTGGGAATCTTCAGCTCTGGCCACTTGGGTGGGGAGATCACCAGATGCTTGAGACCCTGGCTCTCCCATGATACAAGAGTCTCTTTTTGGGGTCCCAGGCACAAAGTTGGGGCTGTTGGGATTCAATGTAGAGGAGGCTAAGGGAGGAGAGGAAGGAAAGTGCTGTGTTTCCTCAGCAGGAGGAGACCACCATTGATCCTCAGCACTAAGAGCTTCTGGAGTCTCTACTGCCTCATTTTCAGGACTCTCCGTTGTGCTTTTCTCCCATTCACTACTGCTCCCTTCCTCTTCATCGATATAGGCTATTGGTAGTAGATGGTTCCTATGCCAAGCTTTGATCCGGCCTTCTGGGCCTTTTATATTATACGCTGGCAGCCCCTTTAGCTTAGACACAACTTCAAATACGGTATCCTTCCATCTGTCTGCTAATTTGTGTTTCCCAGGTACCCCTAGATTCCGGAGGAGAACCTTATCTCCCGCTTGGACTTCCCGATGCTTCACTTTGGTATCGTATCTTCTTTTGTTGCGTTCCTCCATTTTTGCCGCAGCTTGAGTGGCCAACTCGTAGGCACTGTGAAGGTTTTGTCTGAGGGTCCTCACATACTGGAAGTGAGAGTCTGACTTTGTCCCATCTGGGGACACCCCCAACCGGACATCTATCGGTAGTCTGGCTTCCCTTCCAAACATTAGGAAATAGGGTGAGAATCCTGTAGACTCATGCCTTGTGCAATTATATGCGTGGACCATGGCTTCTACATGCTTACTCCAGGACCGCTTCTCCACTTGTTTCAGAGTCCCGAGCATGTCTAGGAGTGTCCTATTAAAACGCTCAGGCTGGGCATCACCCTCAGGGTGGTAGGGTGTTGTTCTGGACTTGTGAACCTGCAACATATCCAACAGTTCTTTGATCAGCTTACTCTCAAAGTCTCTACCTTGATCAGAATGTATTCGATTGGGCAGACCGTAGTGCATAAAATATTTCTGCCAGAGGACCTTGGCTACGGTCACAGCCTTCTGGTCTTTAGTGGGAAAAGCCTGAGCGTATCTGGTGAAATGGTCTGTTACTACCAGAACATTCCCAATTCCGGTAGTATCATTCTCAATACATAGATAGTCCATGCACACAAGATCCAGGGGTCCTGTACTTCTCAGGTGGCCCATAGGGGCAGCTCTCACAGGCAGAGTCTTTCTCTGAATACATCTTCTGCAGGTCTTCACATAATGTTCAACATGTTCTCTCATGCGAGGCCAATAGAACCGGTCTTGTACCAGGCCATAGGTCTTGTCTACCCCAAGATGCCCATGTTGATCATGGAGGGCTCTTAGGACCATTCCCCGATATCTATGAGGTAACACTAGCTGCTTTCGACCAGGGTGGTCATGGTATTTTATAATTCTATAAAGGATTCCATCTTCTAGATGTAGTTTACTCCATTCTCTCCGGTACAAATCTCTTTGTCCAATGGGAAGGGAGCTCAGTAATTTAGGGTTCTTGGCTCTCATTGCCTTGAGGACTGTCCCTATATACCAGTCCTGTGACTGGGCTTTCTTCTTGTCTTCATTGGTTATGTGAGACCACTGTTGGAGCATTGCAGGAGCACAGAATACCTCTGGTATGGCTTCTGGGGAGTGACATATGGAGTCTATTCCTCTGAGTTCAGAGAACTCATCCTGCCTCTCAGCCACTACATATGTTTGGCACAGGGCTCCTACCCCAGGCACAGGGATTTCTTCCCATTCCTCCTTTTCTTCATGAGGAGGAAGTCCAGGTCTGCGGGACAGAGCATCCGCACTGACATTCTTAGGGCCTGGCTTGTATTTAAGGCTGAAACTATAGTTCGACAATGCTGCCAGCCACCTATGCCCTGTGGCATCCAGCTTTGCTGTTGTTTGAATATAAGTAAGCGGATTGTTATCCGTCCTTACCTCGAATGTTGCTCCATATAAATAGTCATGTAACTTGTCCACAATTGCCCACTTGAGCGCCAAGAATTCTAGCTTATGGACCGGATAGTTTTTCTCTGCACCAGTTAGACTTCTACTTATGTAGGCCACTGGTCTTAACCCTTCCGGGTAGCTCTGATGCAATACGGCCCCTAGGCCTTCCATACTGGCATCAACATGGAGCACATATGGTTTCTCAGGATCTGAATATGCCAATACAGGAGCTTCTGTGAGTCTTTTCTTCAAGATTAAGAAGGCTTCTTCGCATCCTGAGGTCCATTTCTTTCCGAAGGAGTCTTTAGGACTTGGCGCCTTAACACCCTCTATAGCAGAGGTAGTCTTTAACAGGTTGTGTAGCTCTCGAGCAATCTTTGAATAGTCTTTCACAAACCTCCGGTAGTAACCGCAGAATCCAAGAAATGAGCGCAGCTCACTGATGTTATCTGGCCTGGGCCAGTTCATCACCGCTTCAATTTTGGTCGGGTCAGTTGTCACACCTTGTGCGGAAACAATGTGACCTACATATGTAACAGAGTTCTGGGCAAACCGACATTTGTCTATTGATAATTTCAGACCCTCTGCTTGGAGTCGATCCAACACCTTCAGCAATCGCTGTTCGTGCTCTTCTGGTGTCCTTCCAAACACTATGAGGTCATCAAGATAGACTAGGCACTCTTTGGGATTCATATCCCCCACAGTCTTCTCCATCAGCCTTTGAAAGGTGGCGGGAGCTCCAGTGACCCCTTGGGGCATCCTGGTAAACTCGTAGAATCCCAAGGGACAGATGAAAGCTGTCTTTTCCTGATCCTCCTTCTTCATGGGTACCTGATAATACCCAGACCTCAAGTCCAGAATGCTGAACCACTGGCTTCCAGAAAGGGCATCTAGCAGATCTTCTATCCGTGGCAGAGTATATTGATCTGGCACAGTCCTTTTGTTTAAAGTCCGATAGTCTATGCAGAGCCGGACTGTGCCATTCTTTTTCCTAACTACCACTATGGGTGAGGCATATGGACTTCTGGACTCTCTAATAATGCCAGATTCTTCCATCTGTTTGAGTATATCCCGGACATCTTCCACATCTCGAGGGGGTATTCTCCTTGATCTTTCTCTGAAAGGAGCTGGGTCAGAAAGTCTGATAGCATGTGTGGCACTCTTTGCACATCCCACATCCATTTCTTTCCTGGAGAAGACTTTCTCTCGAGTAGCTAATTTGGATCGGAGGCTATCTCTCCACTTTTGTGGTAGAGGAGAATCTTCCAGTTCAAAAACTATAGGTCCTTCATGATCACCTCCCTGTTCTGCCTTTACAGACATTACTGAAGAGACTTGGTCCAACAAGTGAATCACACCAATCTTCTGGTGACGATCAATTCTGATCTCTGTGGGTGTTAAGTTTCTTATCATTATCGGAAAATCTTTACACCAGTGATTCCGCCAGTCTTTCACCTCAGGTATGAGAGTCCACCCCTTTTTTGCATCCTCCTCAGGCAAGGACTCAATGAGGTATTGCCTGGTTCCTCCTGATATTTCATGGTGCATAGATGCTATGGCTCGTAGAGTCTTAGTCTCTCCAGGCCTTACAAATAAAGGTTCTTTCCCCGAGTAGTGGCATGATCCTGGTCTAGCTTGTAGGGCTAGTCGATGGCACTCTTTCCCTAGAACAGGGCTGACTTCCATCAGTCTGGTTAGAGATACATCTCCCACTTCAGTTAGGTAGGCCCTGAACATGTCCTGCACCATTCTTGCGTTGGTACCCAAAATTATTGGGGCGCACATTGTTTTCTTCATGGAGCATACAAGAGCTTCCAATTCCATAGGGCAGATCATTCCTGTGTTTAACTGTGGGATGGTTATTGTCACTCTTATACATCCCTCTACAGGCTGGGCCTGAGATCCCACTCCCCACAACTGCAACTCTCCTGCTGGCTCCAGGGGAATATGTTTTAGATGATGGTCATAGAAGTCTCTATTAATGATGGTGACCTGGGATCCAGTATCTAACAAGGCCGAGGCATGAATATCTTCTATTTGTAACTGTATCAGAGATTTGGGCCCGATCTTGGCCCCCACAGATAACATGGGTGTGGTTTTTTTTTCTCTTTTCCTGAAAGGACTGGTAACTTGAGCCTCCTCCAGCTCAATAGCTAGCACTTCCACTCCTGTATCTGATGAATTAGTGGGACACTCCCGCTTGAAATGTCCTGATTTTCCACACTTAAAACAGTTCCCTTGGGGGGACTGTTCCTCTGGGAATAACCTTCCTGTGGTCTCCCTGCGGTGCTGCCTCCTGGTAGGAGAATAATCTGTTCTTCTTGGCAATGACTTAGACAATAATTCTAATTCAGCTACCTTTTTTTTAAGGACGAACAGTTCCATATCCTCTTTCTCTGCAGCTTTAGAAGAATTTCCTTTTTGTGGAGGAGATGGGGACATTTGGTTCTCCAGTACTTTTGCTTTTCGGATCAGTGTGGAATAGGACAAGACTTGATCATCCAACTTAACTCTTAACATGATCATGACTGGATCATTGCTAAGGCCTCCCTTCTGAATTTGTTTGGATAGTCGAGCATCCAACTCAGATGCAGTGACTGCTCCATTATGAAACAGTTTTCCCAGTGACAATTGTAATCGATTGATATAGTCTGAAGCTTTCTCATGTTCCTTCTGTTTAGTGGCTAGGAACTTAATTAATAGATCATCAGAGTCCTCTGATTTTCCATACGCATCCTGCAAAACTTTCAGGTAATCTTGTGCAGTAGCTTGTTCATTCACTCCCCTAAACAGCCTTATCATATTCGTAGCTGGGAAACGAAGACTCTCCATTATCCGTTGTTTTTTTATGTTATCCGTACAAGACCATTCTTCCAATAATTGTACAGCATTATCCTTCCAGGCCTTAAAGGGTTCCTCCCCGGCAGGAACAGGCTGATTCCCAGAAAACACTTTCAGCTTATGGTAACTGTGGGTATGGGTAGCTGTTACTATGGCTTCTGAAAGTTTTTGCAGTATTTCAGATATGTTACTCTCTCCTGAACTTGTGGCTCTCAATAGGGAATCGCCTGGTTTTGGGGATGTTGGAGATGAGGGAACCACTAGATCTTGGGTCTTAGGGGCAGTTGTCCCTTGCACACTGGAAAAGTAGACATTTCGTTTGGGGATGGCCCCAGTCTCTACAGGGGTAACCGGTAATCTCCTGGCGGGTTTCTCTGACAAAGGGGACAGAATCTGGGAATAACTTGATACATTAAAGTCTCTTTGGCCTATACTGGAGGGTTGCTGCAGTGTAACCCCTTCCTCCTTATCAGGGAGAGCATACACTAAGCGACATCCTTCAGGAGCTGCTTCAAGAAGGTATAGACATGTAGGCCTATGACGGCCTCTCAAATCTGCATGGGAATATACTAACATGTAAGTTTGACCGTATGAATCATGCAGGATATCTCTGATGGTAGCCATCTCTATTCCCAGTACAATCTCTACGCACTTGGTGATATGTTTTATTTCACTATAGGGAGGTACCTGGCATATCATCACTGCATGATGCAATGGTACCTTCTGTTGCTGGGCCCAATCTGTTACAAATGGGAGTGTGGGCCGGGGAATTAACGTATCCTTACTGGGTGTACCCCAATTTATCTCAGCAGTACCACCAAATGTAACGGGGTTTGGCCTAGGCCCACAATTACCCCTGTGGGTCTTTACCCCAGCTACCTCCATGTGCTCTGCAGGCTGATCCTGAGTCTCCGCTACCTGGGAGTTGGGGTACATGACTGTGGCAGTGCCTCCACCTGACTGGGCATCCAGGGCAAGAATGGGTTTCCCAGACAGGAACATAATAAATAACTACAACACACACAGTAATAACAGTAAAACAGTATGAACATGTATTAAAGGATTATGGCAAATAAAAAATAAGGCAAGAAATACAGTGACTAACTAACACACCAACTCTCTCTAACCAGGCCCAGCACCCTCCCAAACCACCTGCGAACCCACCCTCAGACTTCACCCTAATGGCTGATGGGTACCAGTTGGTGCACAGAAATGTTGGGGCCCTTTAAGGTAATCCACATGCATTTAAACAGTTACAGCTCATAGGAAACTGCAATCCACAGGAAGAGCTGTTTATAAGTTTATGTGATGGACAGAATGCCCTGTTAGTATGACAAGGAGAGAGGATACTTCTTACCACTAAACAGGCTGAAAGAAAACTCCAAGGTCTGCCAGTCATTTACTTTGTCTGCATTCTTCTCCACAGCTCTCTCACAGGGACAGACTGCAGCTGGCAGCAAACACTAAATCAGCAGAGGAATGCTGTTACTTTACAAGATGAAGTCTGCAGCTCTCTCACAGGGTCAGACTGCAGCTGGCAGCATACACTAAATCAGCAGAGGAATGCTGTTACTTTACACAAGATGTAGTCTGCAGCTCTCTAACAGGGTCAGACTGCAGCTGGCAGCATACACTAAATCAGCAGAGGAATGCTGTTACTTTACAAGATGAAGTCTGCAGCTCTCTCACAGGGACAGACTGCAGCTGGCAGCATACACTAAATCAGCAGAGGGATGCTGTTACTTTACAAGATGAAGTCTGCAGCTCTCACACAGGGACAGACTGCAGCTGGCAGCATACACTAAATCAGCAGAGGAATGCTGTTACTTTACAAGATGAAGTCTGCAGCTCTCTCACAGGGTCAGACTGCAGCTGGCAGCATACACTAAATCAGCAGAGGAATGCTGTTACTTTACAAGATGAAGTCTGCAGCTCTCTCACAGCCAGGCCTCACACACACCTTCACTGCTCTGGCATGTCTGCTTCCTCCTGTGTCTTACACTCTTCTTTCAGTTTCACTTGATCACATGACCAACCAGTCTAATAGTTGCCTAGGCAACATCTCCTGCAGATTGTATACAGGTGCAAAAGTTCACAGGAAAATGTTCAACAGGAAGGGCTACACGTATATGAGTCTGTGATTAGCTGAAGGCTGTCACATGATACAGTTATATGCACACTGTCTGAGGCACCAGCTACTACTGAGCATGTGCAAGAGATCACAGTGTATACGTATATGAGTCTGTGATTAGCTGATGGCTGTCACATGATACAGTTATATGCACACTGTCTGAGGCACCAGTTACTACTGAGCATGTGTAAATGATCAGTGTATACATATATGAGTCTGTGATTGGCTGATGGCTGTCACATGATACAGTTATATGGACACTGTCTGAGGCACCAGTTACTACTGAGCATGTGCAAGAGATCACAGTGTATACGTATATGAGCCTGTGATTAGCTGATGGCTGTCACATGATACAGTTATATGCACACTGTCTGAGGCACCAGTTACTACTGAGCATGTGCAAGAGATCACTGTGTATACGTATATGAGTCTGTGATTGGCTTATGGCTGTCACATGATACAGTTATATGGACACTGTCTGAGGCACCAGATCCTAATGAGCATGTGCAAGAGATCACAGTTTATGCGTATATGAGTTTGTGATTAGCTGATGACTGTCACATGATACAGTTATATGCACACTTACTGAGGCACCAGTTACTACTGAGCATGTTCAAGAGATCACAGTGTATACGTATATGAGTCTGTAATTAGCTGATGACTGTCACATGATACAGTTATATGCACACTTACTGAGGCACCAGTTACTACTGAGCATGTGCAAGAGATCACAGTGTATACGTATATGAGTCTGTGATTAGCTGATAGCTTTCACATGATACAGTTATATGCACACTGTCTGAGGCACCAGTTACTACTGAGCATGTTCAAGAGATCACAGTGTATATGTATATGAGTATGTGATTGGCTGATTGCTGTCACATGATACAGTTATATGCACACTGTCTGAGGCACCAGTTACTACTGAGCATGTGCAAGAGATCCGTCATCCAATTCCTTTAAATGACGTCATCCAAGATGGCGTCCGTCGAATTCCGATTGGCTGATAGGATTCTATCAGCCAATCAGAATTAAGGTAGGAAAATTCTGATTGGCTGATGGAATCAGCCAATCAGATTCAAGTTCAATCCGATTGGCTGATCTGATCAGCCAATCAGATTGAGCTTGCATTCTATTGGCTGTTCCGATCAGCCAATAGAATACGAGCTCAATCTGATTGGCTGATTCCATCAGCCAATCAGAATTTTCCTACCTTAATTCCGATTGGCTGAATTCGACGGACATCTTGGATGACGTCATTTAAAGGAACCGTCATTCGGCGAGTAGGCGTCGGTAGAAGAGGATGTTCCGCGTCGGCTGGAAGATGATGGCTCCGGAAGAAAGAAGATTGAAGATGCTGCTTCATAGAAGACTTCATCCCGATTATGGACTTCTTCAGCGCCCGCTTGGATCAAGACTTCAGCCCGATGATGGATTTCTTCAGCCGCCGCTTGGATCCAGACTTCAGCCCGAGGATGGACGTCACCCTTCAGCCCCCCGCTTGGGCTTGGATCAAGACATCGGAGGCTCTTCTGGACAGATCGGGACCCGGTGTGGTGAAGACAAGGTAGGGAGATCTTCAGGGGCTTAGTTTTAGGTTTATTTTAGGGGGGTTTGGGTTAGATTAGGGGTATGTGGGTGGTGGGTTGTAATGTTGGGGGGGGTATTGTATGTTTTTTTTTTACAGGCAAAAGAGCTGAATTCTTTGGGGCATGCCCCGCAAAGGGCCCTTTTCAGGGCTGGTAAGGTAAAAGAGCTTTTCTATTTTAATTTTAGAATAGGGTAGGGCATTTTTTTTATTTTGGGGGTCTTTGTTATTTTATTAGGGGGCTTAGAGTAGGCGTAATTACTTTAAAATTGTTGTAATATTTTTCTAATGTTTGTAAATATTTTTTTATTTTTTGTAACTTAGTTCTTTTTTATTTTTTATACTTTAGTTAGTTTATTTAATTGTATTTATTTGTAGGTATTGTATTTAATTAATTTATTGATAGTGTAGTGTTAGGTTTAATTGTAGATAATTGTAGGTAGTTTATTTAATTTATTTATTGATAGTGTAGTGTTAGGTTTAATTGTAACTTAGGTTAGGATTTATTTTACAGGTACTTTTGTAATTATTTTAACTAGGTAACTATTAAATAGTTATTAACTATTTAATAGCTATTGTACCTGGTTAAAATAAATACAAAGTTGCCTGTAAAATAAATATTAATCCTAAAATAGCTACAATATAATTATTATTTATATTGTAGCTATATTAGGGTTTATTTTACAGGTAAGTATTTAGATTTAAATAGGAATAATTTATTTAATAAGAGTTAATTTATTTCGTTAGAATAAAATTATATTTAATTTAGGGGGGTGTTAGGGTTAGGGTTAGAATTAGCTTTAGGGGTTAAAAAATGTATTAGAGTAGCGGTTAGCTCCGATCGGCAGATTAGGGGTTAATACTTGAAGTTAGGTGTCGGCGATGTTAGGGAGGGCAGATTAGGGGTTAATACTATTTATTATAGGGTTATTGAGGCGGGAGTGAGGCGGATTAGGGGTTAATAACTTTATTATAGTAGCGGTGCGGTCCGCTCGGCAGATTAGGGGTTAATAAGTGTAGGCAGGTGGAGGCGACATTGAGGGGGGCAGATTAGGGGTTAATAAATATAATATAGGGGTCGGCAGTGTTAGGGGCAGCAGATTAGGGGTACATAGCTATAATGTAGCTTGCGGTGGTGTACGGAGCGGCAGATTAGGGGTTAATAATAATATGCAGGGGTCAGCGATAGCGGGGGTGGCAGATTAGGGGTTAATAAGTGTAAGGTTAGGGGTGTTTAGACTCGGGGTTCATGTTAGGGTGTTAGGTGCAGACTTAGGAAGTGTTTCAGCATAGCAAACAATGGGGCTGCGTTAGGAGCTGAACGCTGCTTTTTTGTTTTTTTTCAGCTCAAACAGCCCCATTGTTTTCTATGGGGGAATCATACACGAGCACGTTTTTGAAGCTGGCCACGTCCGTAAGCAACGCTGGTATCGAGAGTTGCAGTGGCGTTAAATTATACTCTACGCTCCTTTTTTGGAGCCTAACGCATGCCATTCTGTGAACTCTAAATACCAGCGGTATTTAAAAGGTGCGGCGGGAAAAAATCACGCGTAGCTAACGCACCTCTTTGGCCGCAGAACTCTAAATCTAGCCGCATGTGTATTTGTCTCATTTCTGGTCAGGGAGTCCATGTCAAGGTTGGAGTCTACACTGGAAGCTTGTCCTTATATTTATCTAATGAGTGCCTGTATATAACATCAGCTAGTTAAACCTCTTAGACCACTAAAACAATTTGATGGGAATCAAATTAATAATTTCCTAATAAACAAGGGAAGACCAGATTAAATTATCTTTAGGGCCGCATACGGCCCCAGGGCCTGTACTTTGAGACCACTGAAATAAGGTGAAAAAAGGGGTATATAGATGACATATACTGCATGTACATAGCATATTGCTATAACAAAGTTATAGGGGTCAGACATAAAGCAGCCCCTGTAAAAAAGAACTTCTTTAATCTTAGCAATGGTATAGTGTAAAGGGACAATAGACTCAGGCATGTATATGCGGTGGTCTTTTAGAGGTTAAAAAACAGCTATTTCAATGACAAAAATGTAAAGGAACTATTTGTAAACACTTATATTCACTCCACCAGGTAAAACAGATAGCAGAAAAGTACAAGGTCCTATTTAAAGCATAAATTTAAAACCTTACTGCCATCTAGTGATCCTTTTTTAGAATGCAGACCTGTATATATTTTCTGTAATTTATTTTCGGCTAGATTACGAGTTTTGCGTTAAGATGAAAAAGCAGCGTTAACAGGTCCTAACGCTGGTTTTTCCCTACCGCTGCTATTACAAGTCTTGCAGATTTAGGGGCACCGCACACTTCTTTGGCCTTACCGCAAAATGACTTACGTAAATTTTGTAAAACCTTTTTTCTATGGGACTTCCATAGCGCCGGTATTACGAGTCTGTCCTAGGAGGCCAAAAAGTGAGCGGTACACCCTCTACCTCCAAGATCCGTAACACATTCTAAAGTCAGTAGTTATGAATTTTACACTACAACGCCGTAGCATAAAACTCATAACTAAAGTGCTAAAAAGTACACTAACACCCATAAACTACCTATTATACCCTAAACCGAGGCCCTCCCGCTTCGCAAACACTATAATAAACATATTAACCCCTAAACCGCCGCACTCAAGCATTGGCAAACTTTAGTTAAATATTATTAACCCCTAATCTGCCGTCCCTAACATCGCTGCCACCTACATTATACTTATTAACCCTAATCTTCTGCTCCGGACATCGCTGCAACCTACATTATATTTATTAACCCCTAATCTGCTGCCCCCAAAATCGCCGCCACCTACCTACATTTATTAACCCCTAATCTTCCGTCCCCAACGTCGCCGCCACTATATTAACTTTATTAACCCCTAAACCTAACCCTATGTCTAACCCTAAAACCCCCTGACTTTAATATAAATAAAATAAATCTAAATAAAACCTACTATTAATAACTCAATAATTCCTATGTAAAACTAAACACTTACCTATAAAATAAACTCTAAGGCCTAGATTTGGAGTTTGGTGGTAGCCGTGAAAACCAGCGTTAGAGGCTCCTAACGCTGGTTTTAGGCTACCGCCGGTATTTGGAGTCAGTCAAAAAAGGGTCTAACGCTCACTTTTCAGCCGCGACTTTTCCATACCGCAGATCCCCTTACATCAATTGCGTATCCTATCTTTTCAATGGGATCTTTCTAACTCCGGTATTTAGAGTTGTGGCTGAAGTGAGCGTTAGAATTCTAACGACAAAACTCCAGCCGCAGAAAAAAGTCAGTAGTTAAGAGCTTTCTGGGCTAACGCCGGTTCATAAAGCTCTTAACTACTGTGCCCTAAAGTACACTAACACCCATAAACTACCTATGTACCCCTAAACCGAGGCCCCCCCACATCGCCGACACTCGATTACATTTTTTTAACCCCTAATCTGCCGACCGCCACCTACGTTATCCTTATGTACCCCTAATCTGCTGCCCCTAACACCGCCGACCCCTATATTATATTTATTAACCCCTAATCTGCCCCCCACAATGTCGCCGCCAGCTACCTACACTTATTAACCCCTAATCTGCCGTCCGCACGCCGCCAGCTACATTATAGCTATGTACCCCTAATCTGCTGCCCTAACATCGCCGACCCCTATATTATATTTATTAACCCCTAATCTGCCCCCCTCAACGTCGCCTCCACCTGCCTACACTTATTAACCCCTAATCTGCCAACCCCAAAGAGCCGCCACCTACATTATAGCTATGTACCCCTAATCTGCTGCCCCTAACACCGCCGACTCCTATATTATATTTATTAACCCCTAATCTGCCCTCCCTAACATCGCCGACACCTAACTTCAATTATTAACCCCTAATCTGCCGACCGAATCTCGCCGCTATTCTAATAAATGTATTAACCCCTAAAGCTAAGTCTAACCCTAACACTAACACCCCCCTAAGTTAAATATAATTTAAATCTAACGAAATAAATTAACTCTTATTAAATAAACTATTCCTATTTAAAACTAAATACTTAACTGTAAAATAAACCCTAATATAGCTACAATATAAATCATAATTATATTATAGCTATTTTAGGATTTATATTTATTTTACAGGTAACTTTGTATTTATTTTAACCAGGTACAATAGCTATTAAATAGTTAAGAACTATTTAATAGCTACCTAGTTAAAATAATTACAAAATTACCTGTAAAATAAATCCTAACCTAAGTTACAATTAAACCTAACACTACACTATCAATAAATAAATTAAATAAACTACCTACAATTACCTACAATTAAACCTAACACTACACTATCAATAAATTAATTAAATACAATACCTACAAATAACTACAATGAAATAAACTAACTAAAGTACAAAAAATAAAAAAGAACTAAGTTATAAAAAATAAAAAAATATTTACAAACATAAGAAAAATATTACAACAATTTTAAACTAATTACACCTACTCTAAGCCCCCTAATAAAATAACAAAGCCCCCCAAAATAAAAAATGCCCTACCCTATTCTAAATTACAAAAGTTCAAAGCTCTTTTACCTTACCAGCCCTGAACAGGGCCCTTTGCGGGGCATGCCCCAAGAAATTCAGCTCTTTTTCCTGTAAAAAAACACATACAATACCCCCCCAACCTTACAACCCACCACCCACATACCCCTAATCTAACCCAAACCCCCCTTAAATAAACCTAACACTAAGCCCCTGAAGATCTTCCTACCTTGTCTTCACCTCACCGGGTATCACACCGATCCATCCTGGCTCCAATATCTTCATCTAAGCCCAAGCGGGGGCTAGACATCCAAAATCCGACGGCTGAAGAAGTCCAGAAGAGGCTCCAAAGTCTTCATCCTATCCGGGAAGAAGAGTAGATCCGGACCGGCAACCATCATCTTCCAAGCGGCATCTTCTATCTTCATCCGATGAGGACCGGCTCCATCTTGAAGACCTCCACTGCGGACCCATCTTCTTCCGACGACGACTTCTCGACGAATGACGGTTCCTTTAAGGGACGTCATCCAAGATGGCGTCCCTCGAATTCCGATTGGCTGATTGGATTCTATCAGCCAATCGGAATTAAGGTAGGAATATTCTGATTGGCTGATGGAATCAGCCAATCAGAATATTCCTACCTTAATTCCGATTGGCTGATAGAATCCTATCAGCCAATCGGAATTCGAGGGACGCCATCTTGGATGACGTCATTTAAAGGAACCGTCATTAGTCGTCTAGTCGTCGGTTGAAGAGGATGTTCTGCGTCGGCTTGGAAGAAGATGGTTCCGCTCCACTCCAGAAGAAAGAAGATTGAAGATGCGGCTTGATAGAAGACTTCATCCAGATGATGGACTTCCGACTTCAGCCCGAGGATGGATTTCTTCAGTCGCCGCTTGGATCCAGACTTCAGCCCGAGGATGGACGTCACTCTTCAGCCCCCCGCTTGGGCTTGGATCAACACTTCCGAGGCTTGGATCAAGACTTCCGAGGACGGATCGGTGAACCTGGCAGGGTGAAGATAAGGTAGGAAGATCTTCAGGGGCTTAGTGTTAGGTTTATTTAAGGGGGGTTTGGGTTAGATTAGGGGTATGTGGGTGGTGGGTTGTAATGTTGGGGAAGGGGGTATTGTATGTTTCTTTTAACAGGCAAAAGAGCTGAATTCTTTGGGGCATGCCCCGCAAAGGGCCCTGTTCAGGGCTGGTAAGGTAAAAGAGCTTTGAACTTTTGTAATTTAGAATAGGGTAGGGCATTTTTTTATTTTTGGGGGGCTTTGTTATTTTATTAGGGGGCTTAGAGTAGGTGTAATTAGTTTAAAATTGTTGTAATATTTTTCTAATGTTTGTAAATATTTTTTTATTTTTTGTAACTTAGTTCTTTTTTATTTTTTGAACTTTAGTTAGTTTATTTCATTGTATTTATTTGTAGATATTGTATTTAAATAATTTATTGATAGTGTAGTGTTAGGTTTAATTGTAGGTAATTGTTGGTATTTTATTTAATTAATTTATTGATAGTGTAGTGTTAGGTTTAATTGTAACTTAGGTTAGGATTTATTTTACAGGTAATTTTGTAATTATTTTAACTATTTTAGCTATTAAATAGTTCTTAACTATTTAATAGCTATTGTACCTGGTTAAAATAAATACAAAGTTACCTGTAAAATAAATATAAATCCTAAAATAGCTATAATATAATTATAATTTATATTGTAGCTATATTAGGGTTTATTTTACAGGTAAGTATTTAGCTTTCAATAGGAATAATTTATTTAATAAGAGTTAATTAATTTCGTTAGATTAAAATTATATTTAATTTAGGGGGGTGTTAGTGTTAGGGTTAGACTTAGCTTTATGGGTTAATACATTTATTAGAATAGCGGTGAGCTCCAGTCGGCAGATTAGGGGTTAATGTTTGAAGTTAGGTGTCGGCGATGTTAGGGAGGGCAGATTAGGGGTTAATACTATTTATTATAGGGTTATTGAGGCCGGAGTGAGGCGGATTAGGGGTTAATAACTTTATTATAATAGCGGTGCGGTCCAGTCGGCAGATTAGGGGTTAATAAGTGTAGGCAGGTGGAGGCGACGTTGTGGGGGGCAGATTAGGGGTTAATAAAAATAATATAGGGGTCGGCGGTGTTAGGGGCAGCAGATTAGGGGTACATAGGGATAATGTAAGTAGCGGCGGTTTACGGAGCGGCAGATTAGGGGTTAAAAATAATATGCAGGGGTCAGCGATAGCGGGGGCGGCAGAATAGGGGTTAATATGTGTAAGGTTAGGGGTGTTTAGACTCGGGGTACATGTTAGGGTGTTAGGTGCAGACATAGGAAGTGTTTCCCCATAGCAAACAATGGGGCTGCGTTAGGAGCTGAACGCGGCTTTTTTGCAGGTGTTAGGTTTTTTTTTCAGCTCAAACAGCCCCATTGTTTTCTATGGGGGAATCGTGCACGAGCACGTTTTTGAGGCTGGCCGCGTCCGTAAGCAACTCTGGTATCCAGAGTTGAAGTTGCGTTAAATATGCTCTACGCTCCTTTTTTGGAGCCTAACGCAGCCATTCTGTGGACTCTCAATACCAGAGTTATTTTAAAGGTGCGGCCAGAAAAAAGCCAGCATTAGCTATGCGGGTTGTTACCGACAAAACTCTAAATCTAGCCGTAAGCTAGCTACAATATAACTAATAGTTACATTGTAGCTAGCTTAGGGTTTATTTTTGTTTTACAGGCAAGTTTGTATTTATTTTAACTAGGTAGAATAGTTATTAAATAGTTATTAACTATTTAATAACTACCTAGCTAAAATAAATACAAATTGAGCTGTAAAATAAAACCTAACCTAAGTTACACTAACACCCAACACTACACTACAATTAAATAAATGAACTAAATTAAAAACAATTAAATAAATTAAATAAAATTAGCTAAATCACAAAAAAACACTAAATTACAGAAAATAAAAAAAATTACAGATCTTTAAACTAATTACACCGAATCTAATAGTCCTATCAAAATAAAAAAAGCCCCCCAAAATAAAAAAAAACCCTAGCCTAAACTAAACTATCAATAGCCCTTAAAAAGGCCTTTTGCGGGGCATTGCCCCAAAGTAATCAGCTCTTTTACCTGTAAAAAATAAATACAAACAACCCCCCCAAACAGTAAAACCCACCACCCACACAACCAACCCCCCCCAAATAAAATACTAACTAAAAAAACCTAAGCTCCCATTTGCCTTAAAAGGGCATTTGGATGGGCATAGCCCTTAGAAGGGCATTTAGCTCTATTGCAGCCCAAAGCCCTAACCTAAAAAATAAACCCACCCAATACACCCCCTGAAGATCGACTTACTGTTCTGTAGACCGGATATCCATCCTCAAGGAAGCGGCAGAAGTCTTCATCCAAGCGGGCCGAAGTCCTCAACGAAGCCGGGAGAAATCTTCATCCAAGCTGGGTGAAGTGATCCTCCAGACAGGCAGAAGTCTTCATCCAGACGGCATCTTCTATCTTCATCCATCCAACGCGGAGCGGGTCCATCTTCAAGACATCCGACGCAGAGCATCCTCTTCATCCGGAGTCTTCTTACTGAATGAAGGTTCCTTTAAATGACGTCATCCAAGATGGCATCCCTTAGATTCCGATTGGCTGATAGAATTCTATCAGCCAATCGGAAATTAAGGTAGAAGTTCAATCCTATTAGCTGATCAGCCAATAGGATTGAACTTCAATCCTATTGGCTGATTGCATCAGCCAATAGGATTTTTTCTACCTTAATTCCGATTGGCTGATTTCTGAATTCTATCAGCCAATCGGAATCTAAGGGACGCCATCTTGGATGATGTCATTTAAAGGAACCTTCATTCAGTAAGAAGACTCCGGATGAAGAGGATGCTCTGAATCGGATGTATTGAAGATGGACCTGCTCCGCGTCGCATGGTTGAAGATAGAAGATGCCGTCTGGATGAAGACTTCTGCCCGTCTGGAGGATCACTTCGCCCGGCTTGGATAAAGACTTCTCCCAGCTTTGTTGAGGACTTCGGCCTGGTTGGATGAAGACTTCTGCTGCTTCCTTGAGGATGGATGTCCGGTCTTCAGAACAGTAAGTCGATCTTCAGGGGGTTAGGGATTAGGTTTTTTTAAGGGTGTATTGGGTGGGTTTATTTTTTAGGTTAGGGTTTTGGGCTGCAATAGAGCTAAATGCCCTTTTAAGGGCAATGCCCATCCAAATGCCCTTTTATGGGCAATGGGGAGCTTAGGTTTTTTTAGTTAGTATTTTATTTGGGGGGTTGGTTGTGTGGGTGGTGGGTTTTACTGTTGGGGGGGTTGTTTGTATTTTTTTTCCAGGTAAAAGAGCTGATTACTGGGGGCGGAGCCGGCTGCCGAGACATATGGCCGCACTGTGAGTGAGCTCCGTGAGCCGATACCTGTAATCACAGCTATAGCGGGCAATCCGGTGATCAAATTTGACAGAACAGCTCCACTAATCTTAAGTGATATGAGCGCAACAAACAGCTGAAGATTCTCCATAAAAACTTAAGCATTTTTACCTACTTCATGAGGCCTAAGTTGCAGGCTGCTATTTTGGGCCTAATTCCAGCAATGCGCACATCGGCACACACCGCTGCTCCCAGATGCTCACCAGGACATCCTAGAAGACACTACAGCTTGATATTACGAGTGACTGTGGCTTGCTACCCCACCAGAATGGTATGTTGATGCTCCCTTACTAATCTGCTAAATTTATAACTGCCACATGGTGCAAATGGTACAACATAAAAGGTACACATAAAAAAGCTTAGAAGGAACATAAGGCCTTTTATACTCAATAGACGCCTACATGCCTTTATACCCCTGTTCCTGCTAGGAAAACTCGACTTACAGCCAGATGCTCAGACAAACCCGCAATTGAAACAGGACCTGTAACTGATCCCAATGTAATACCAACCTGAACACACTATCACAGCTCACCAAATTAATGGTAAGGGAGACCCTCTCACTCCATATAAAACATCCATCAATATCCTTCAATATCTGGAGTAGTCAGACAGAACCAAGTATATCTCGCATAATACACCCTCTCAAAATGTCGCCACGATGGGTGCCCAAGCAGGATAAACAACTTAAAAACACAGCAACCACAAGCAAATCTGTGAGCTCCTTTTTTAAAGTTACTGATAACCCTCAAACTACTTCACTGGAGCCTACTACACTTGTGAGATCCACCATATCATCCTCTGATAGTGAAGATAGTAATACAGATGAACCCGTACAGCTAACCAAAGCTTTTTTGACCTCTATTCCCTCCAAAGCTGAGGAGGAACTAGCAGGTCTAAGAAAATATATGACAGAAATTGGGAACCGTGTTGAAGCCCTAGAGGAAGAAAATGACTTCAATCAAACTGAGATATCCACACTGCAAAACATGACCCAAACCCATGACCTACTTATCATTCAGTTACAAGATAAATTGGAGGACCTAGAGAACAGGGAACACCGCCAGAACCTCCAAATTAGAGGAGTACCTGAATCCATTCTACCCAACACTATCATCAGTATCTACAAGGCCTCTTCTCACACCTTCTGGGCCCTTTATTGTCAGTTGACATATCAATGGATAGAGCCCACAGAGAGCTTCGGCCGAAGCCTCCAGAGCAGTCACCTCTGTGTGATAGCATCTTAAAGCTAAAAGACTATCAAGCCAAGGAAGAGATACTCCGAGCAGCCAGACAACTCAAAGAGATTATCTTCCAAAACTGCCGTCTGCAAATCTTTGCAGATCTTGCTCCTCGTACGTTGCAAAGAAGGAGAGACTTCCTACCCCTTACGACCATCCTTAAAGCAAAAGGAATTCTATACAGATGGGGTTTTCCTTGCTTTATCCAAGTGTCCCACCAGGGCACTAAGCTCATTTGCAAGTCTCTTGCGGTTGCTCTGACCTTTTGCTCCACCCTAGGGATTGATCCCCCACAACCAGCACCAGATACTGACGAGTAGGCATCCACCATCAAGCCATTGCCACAAAGACCCCCCGCAACCCCTGGTTGCAACTCCAGTCGAAAAAAACAAAGAAAACTCCCGTGGCAACCCTCCCTGACATCACCTGAGTATTGCTTATTGACAGAGTGGTGAGATACGCCTTACTTGTCTCAGGAATATCTAAACTGTAAAATTTGTTTCTACTTTTCTCCTCTACCAATTCATGCCTGCTCTAGACTACCATTACCTATATAGCTAACACTGAAATATCCCCCATGGCCTGGCCAGACCACTCAGCGGTCCTTTGTGACCTGCACTGGTCTTCTCTACCTTACAAACCCTTTCAATGGCATCTAGACAATGCACTATTGAAGAACGACCTCACCATACAACACTTGGAGACATTCTTATTAGATTACTTCCGGACTAATGACACTCCTGACATTGACCCATATATCTTGTGGGAAGCACATAAATGCTCCTTGATGGGGAGAGCTGATAAAACTCAAGTCCACCCAACAGAAAAAACATAGAGTTCTACATCAGGAACTAATTAGCCCGCCTTCACAAACAGAATCCTAACGATACAGCCCTTAAATCACAATTAGACCAAGCCAAACATAAACTCACAGAGTTTTTAGACCAAACGGCACAAACACAAGCTCTTAGACTTCAACAAAGATTTTTTCTAGAAGGAAATAAACTGGGCAAATTACTAGCCAGAGCAATTAAAACTAAACAATCAACCCACTTCATCGCATCACTGCAAGACCCTCAAAATAAAATAACTGTAGAAACCCAGAGAATTGCAGAGATCTTCAAAAAACAGAATTTATGCTTACCTGATAAATTTCTTTCTCTTACAGGTGTATTCAGTCCACGGCTTCATCCTTACTTGTGGGATATTCTCAATCCCTACAGGAAGTGGCAAAGAGAGCACACAGCAAAGCTGTCCATATAGCTCCCCTCAGGCTCCGCCCCCCCCAGTTATTCGACCGACGGTTAGGAGAAAAAGGAGAACCATAGGGTGCAGTGGTGACTGTAGTTATTGTAAATTAAATTTGAACCTGACTTAAAAATCAGGGCGGGCCGTGGACTGAATACACCTGTAAGAGAAAGAAATTTATCAGGTAAGCATAAATTCTGTTTTCTCTTACTTGGTGTATTCAGTCCACGGCTTCATCCTTACTTGTGGGATACCAATACCAAAGCAATAGGACACGGATGAAGGGAGGGAACAAGTCAGGTAACCTAAACGGAAGGCACCACTGCTTGCAAAACCTTTCTCCCAAAAATAGCCTCCGAAGAAGCAAAAGTATCGAATTTATAAAATTTGGCGAATGTATGCAGTGAAGACCAAGTCGCTGCCTTACAAATCTGTTCAACAGAAGCCTCATTCTTGAAAGCCCATGTGGAAGCCACAGCTCTGGTGGAATGAGCTGTAATTCATTCAGGAGGCTGCTTACCAGCAGTCTCATAAGCCAATCGGATGATGCTTTTCAGCCAGAATGAAAGAGAGGTAGCAGTCGCTTTCTGACCTCTCCTCTTACCAGAATACACAACAAACAAGGATGATGTTTGTCTGAAATCTTTAGTTGCTTTTAAATAGAACTTTAAAGCATGAACCACATCAAGATTGTGCAACAATCGTTCCGTCTTAGAAACTAGATTAGGGCACAGAGAAGGAACAATGATTTCCTGGTTAATATTCTTATTAGAAACCACCTTCGGAAGGAAACCAGGTTTAGTACGCAAAACAACCTTATCTGCATAGAACACCAGAGCAGAAGAAATAGCAACTAAAAACAAAACTTTCCAAGATAATAACTTGATATCTATGGAATGCAAAGGTTCAAACGGAACCCCTTGAAGAACTGAAAGAACTAAATTTAGACTCCATGGAGGAGTCACAGGTCTGTATAAAGGCTTGATTCTAACTAAGGCCTGGGCAAATGCTTGAACGTCTGGTACAGCTGCCAGACGCTTGTGTAACAGAATAGACAGAGCAGATATCTGTCCCTTTAAGGAACTAGCTGACAGACCTTTCTCCAAACCTTCTTGGAGAAAAGACAATATCCTTGGAATCCGAAATTTACTCCACGAGTAACCCTTGGATTCACACCAATAAAGATATTTCCGCCATATCTTATGGTAAATTTTCCTGGTGACAGGCTTTCTGGCCTGTATCAGAGTATCTATAACTGATTCAGAGAACCCCCGCTTAGCTAGGATTAAGCGTTCAATCTCCAAGCAGTTAGTTTCAGAGAAACTAGATTTGGATGCTTGAAAGGACCTTGAATTAGAAGATCCTGCCTCAATGGCAGTTTTCTTGGTGGGACCGATGACATGTCCACTAGGTCTGCATACCAAGTCCTGCGTGGCCACGCAGGCGCTATCAGAATTACCGAAGCCTTCTCCTGTTTGATTCTGGCTATTAGCCGAGGGAGAAGAGGAAACGGTGGAAAGACATAAGCTAGACTGAATGACCAAGGCGCTATTAATGCATCTATCATTGCTGCCTTGGGATCCCTGGATCTGGATCCGTAAAGGGGAAGTTTGGTGTTCTGACGGGACGCCATCAGATCCAACTGTGGAATGCCCCAAAGCTGAGTCAGCTGAGCAAAAACCTCCGGGTGGAGTTCCCACTCCCCTGGATGGAAAGTCTGACGACTTAGAAAATCACCCTCCCAGTTGTCTACCCCTGGGATGTTAATTGCAGAAAGATGGCAGGAGTGATCCTCCGCCCATTTGATAATCTTGGATACTTCCTTCATCGCTAGGGAACTCTTTGTTCCCCCCTGATGATTGATGTACGCTACAGTCGTGATGTTGTCCGACTGAAATCTGATGAATTTGGCCTCTGCTAGTTGAGGCCACGCCTGGAGCGTGTTGAAAATCGCTCTCAGTTCCAAAATGTTTATTGGGAGAAGAGATTCTTCCCGAGACCATAGTCCCTGAGCCTTCAGGGATTTCCAGACCGCACCCCAGCCTACCAGACTGGGGTGCGGCGTCGGTCGTGACAATGGTCCACTCCGGTCTGCGGAAACTCATTCCCTGAGACAGATGAACTTGAGACAACCACCAGAGAAGAGAGTCTCTGGTTTTTTGGTCCATTTGAATTTGAGGAGATAAATCTGCGTAATCTCCATTCCACTGTTTGAGCATGCACAGTTGCAGTGGTCTGAGATGAATTCGGGCGAAAGGGACTACGTCCATCGCCGCAACCATTAAACCAATTACTTCCATGCACTGAGCCACGGAAGGCCGAGGAATGGAATGAAGAACTCGGCAAGTATTCAACAGTTTTGACTTTCTGACCTCTGTCAGAAAGATTTTCATTTCTACCGAGTCTATTAATGTTCCCAGAAAGGGAACCCTTGTGAGCGGGGACAGAGAACTCTTTTCTACGTTCACCTTCCACCCGTGAGACCTTAGAAAGGCCAGAACGATGTCCGTATGAGCCTTGGCTCTGTGAAAAGACAACGCCTGTATTAATATGTCGTCTAGGTAAGGTGCTACTGCAATGCCCCGCGGTCTTAGTACCGCCAGAAGGGACCCTAGCACCTTTGTGAAAATTCTGGGAGCGGTGGCCAACCTGAAAGGAAGGGCCACGAACTGGTAATGTTTGTCCAGAAAGGCGAACCTTAGGAACTGATGGTGATCTTTGTGGATAGGTATATGTAGGTACGCATCCTTGAGATCCACGGTAATCATATATTGACCTTCCTGGATCATCGGCAAGATTGTCCGAATGGTTTCCATCTTGAAAGACGGAACTCTGAGGAATTTGTTTAGAATTTTTAGATCCAGGATTGGCCTGAAAGTTCCTTCCTTCTTGGGAACTACGAACAGGTTTGAGTAAAAGCCCAGTCCTGGTTCTGCAATTGGAACTGGGTGTATCACTCCCATTTTTAGTAGGTCTTCTACACAGCGTAAGAACGCCTGTTTCTTTGTTTGGTCTGAAGACAAATGAGAAATGTGGAACCTTCCCCTTGGGGGAGAGTCCTTGAATTCTAGAAGATACCCCTGAACAACTATTTCTAATGCCCAGGGATCCGGAACATCTCTTGCCCAAGCCTGAGCAAAGAAAGTCTGCCCCCTACCAGATCCGATCCCGGATCGGGGGCTACCTCTTCATGCTGTCTTGGTAGCAGAAGCAGGCTTCTTGGCCTGTTTACCCTTATTCCAGCCCTGCAAGGGTCTCCAGGATGCCTTGGGCTGGGAAGCCTTATCTTGCTTTGCAGCAGCAGAGGTTGCGGCAGGTCCGCTCCTGAAGTTGCGAAAGGAGCGAAAATTAGCCATGTTTTTTGCCTTAAACGGCCTATCTTGTGGAAGGGCATGGCCCTTGCCTCCAGTGATATCTGAAATAATTTCTTTCAGCTCTGGGCCGAAAAGGGTTTTCCCCTTGAAGGGAATATTTAACAGTTTTGTTTTGGACGACACATCCGCCGATCACGATTTGAGCCAAAGCGCTTGTCGCGCCACGATGGCAAAACCTGAGTTTTTCGCCGCTAGCTTAGCCAATTGGAAAGCGGCATCAGTGATAAAAGAATTAGCCAGCTTTAAAGCGTGAATTCTATCCATGACCTCATCGTTTGAAGTCTCCCTCTGGAGCGACTCCTCCAGGGCCTCGAACCAAAAAGCCGCTGCAGTAGTTACCGGGATAATGCAGGCAATTGGTTGAAGCAGAAAACCTTGCTGAACAAAAATTTTCTTCAGCAATCCTTCCAATTTTTTATCCATAGGATCTTTGAAAGCACAACTGTCCTCTATTGGTATAGTTGTACGCTTAGCCAGTGTGTTGAAACAGCCCCCTCTACCTTAGGGACCATCTGCCACGCATCCCGCCTAGGGTCGTTTATGGGGAACATTTTCTTAAAGATAGGTGGGGGAGCAAAGGGTACACCGGGTCTCTCCCACTCCCTAGTCACAATATCCGCCACCCTCTTTGGGATCGGAAATGCCTTAGTGTATACAGGGACCTCTAAATATCTGTCCATTTTACACAATTTTTCAGGGACCACCATGGGGTCACAATCATCCAGCGTAGCTAAAACCTCCTTAAGCAGGATGCGGAGGTGTTCCAGCTTAAATTTAAACGCTAAGGAATCTGAATCTGCCTGCTGAGAAACTTTTCCTGCGTCAGAAATTTCTCCCTCAGACAGCCCTCCCCTCACTGCTACCTCTGAGTTTTGTGAGGGTACTACAGATAAATTATCCAAAGCTTCAGATTGCTCATCTTCTGTATTTAAAACTGAGCTATCGTGCTTTCTTGGAAAAACTGGCAGTTTGGATAAAAATGCTGCAAGGGAATTATCCATTACTGCTGCTAATTGCTGTAAAGTAATAGGGGCCAATGCGCTAGAGGTACTAGGCATCGCTTGCGCGGGCGTAACTGGTGTAGACACATGGGGGGAGGAAGGAGGACTATCCTCATTACCCTCCGTTAAGGAATCATCTTGGGCTGCATTTTTAATTGTCACTGGATGATCCTTAAAATGCTTAGATGTTTTTGCACACTTTAAACATAAATGCAATGGGGGTACTTCCATGGCTTTTGAACATAAAGAACAAGGTCTATCTGAAGACTCAGACATGTTTGACAGACTCAGACAACAGTAAAATATTGAAAAAAATACTTTTGAAAAAACGTTACTGTCTCTTTAAATATTGAAGAGGCACACACTTTTTTACCAAATCATCAAAAAACATCCGATCTTGATGAAATTTTCACCACATGATCCTAATGCCTTGAAATGATTGCACACAAGTTTTCAAATCGTTTAACCCCTTAATGCCCAAACCGGAGCAAAATGAAGTTAATACCCGATTTAACCCACTACAGTACTATGCCACAGTCTTTGCTGTGGCTTTACCTTCCTTTAGGGTTAATTGCAGGTGTAAATTAAGCCTCCCTGAAGTCCTCCTGTACTCTAAAGGTTCTGCACATGAAACTGCGTGGAGCTGTGTTGCAAATCAACTGCGCAATTGAGGCGCGAAAATGAGGCCCTCCTCCTTCCTTCTCCAGAGTTATGGGGCCTTCCTGAGTCAAATTAGCTGTCTTACAAAATGCCAGGCGTTAAAAAGTCCCCAAAAGTGTTTCCAATCGTTTAAAAACGCTTAATAAACATAAGATTACCCTAATAAAGTAATCGATTTAGCCCATTACAGTGTCTACCAGTATTAAAGCCCTTAACTGAAGCCATCATTCTATACTGTGTCTCAGAAAATGGCTTACCTTCCCTCATGGGATATCTGTCAGTCTTCTAGCACTACCAGGTCTTGTTAGAAAAAATGACTGAACATACCTTAAGCAGTATAAGCCTGCAAACTGTTCCCCCCAACTGAAGTTCTCCGGTACTCAACAGTCCTGTGTGGGAACAGCCATGGATTTTAGTTACAACATGCTAAAATCTTTTTCCTCTCAGCAGAAATCTTCATCACTTTCTGCCTCAGAGTAAATAGTACAAACCGGCACTATTTTAAAATAACAAACTCTTGATTGAAGAAATAAAAACTACAAATCTAACACCACATACTCTTTACCCTCCCGTGGAGATGCTACTTGTTAGAGCGGCAAAGAGAATGACTGGGGGGGGCGGAGCCTGAGGGGAGCTATATGGACAGCTTTGCTGTGTGCTCTCTTTGCCACTTCCTGTAGGGATTGAGAATATCCCACAAATAAGGATGAAGCCGTGGACTGAATACACCAAGTAAGAGAAACTATTACTCTGATCTCTATAATTTAACACCCCATAGAGATATTAGAACCCACCAAACCAAATGTCTTCACTATTTAGACCTTATATCCCTTCCAACTATCTCATGTGAACATATAGATATGATGACAGCGCCAATCACCATAGAGGAAATTGAAGCCGCAATACAATCTCTAAAAACAGGGAAAAGCCCTGGCCCTGATGGCCTCACGGGCACTTATTACTATAAATTCCTCCTCAGATGGTACCTTACCCCCCATAGATTAAAGTTCATATTGCCAGAAGCATCCAGTAGATGCTGGAGAAAATGCTCAGAGGAAGGCACTCCGTTTCATATATGGTGGACATGTCCCCTGATAGGACAATTATGGCAAGATATTAACCGAAATATGTGCAAACTCCTAAATTGTGACATACCCTTGGACCCCATAATATATCTATTTCACATTACTCCCAAGCTCACCTTTAAACATCACACCACACTTCTCCAACTGGCTATCTGTAGTGCTAAACAGCCCTAGGTTTTGGAAATCCGACTCTATCCCTACCCTACACATGTGGATAGACCAAATGAAATGCAATCTAGCCCTAGAGAGATATTTCTACTACACCAATGGCAAGCTAGACTACTACGCTGAACTGCTATTCTTCTGGGAATCACACTTTTCAATCAGATAGACATGACGACACATATACCCACTGAAGATACAGAGCCCATCATTAACTCTCGACATTTAAAATTTACTGTCCAACTCTCGACTTCTTCGTCCACACACAAAAGGTACTATCTACCATCCCTGGAATGTTCCCCCTCTTATACTACCCCACAGGTCCGCTGCTAGGTGACAACATTGAATCTCACTACAGCTGCCATATAAGTTGCTCATCAGGTCCCACAGGTGTAATGTTACTCCTACAAGAACACTATAGATATGGACTTTCTTTCACCGCAAAGACTAAACTCAAGGTTACATGTAGAGACATTATTTTATTGTATTGTATTGTATTTCATAATGCATTGTATCTCTTAAATGCTGTAACATTTTTGATGATACATTGTAATGATCTTAGAAAAATAAAAGATTGAACAAAAAGAGCTGATTACTTTGGGGCAATGCCCCGCAAAAGGCCCTTTTAAGGGCTATTGATAGTTTAGTTTAGGCTAGGTTTTTTTTTATTTGGGGGGGGCTTTTTTTATTTTGATAGGGCTATGAGATTAGGTGTAATTAGTTTAAAGATCTGTATTTGTTTTTTATTTTCTGTAATTTAGTGGGGGGTTTTTTTTGTAATTTAGTTAATTTAATTTATTTAATTGTATTTAATTTATTTAATTGTAGTGTATTGTTAGGTGTTAGTGTAATTTAGGTTAGGTTTTATTTTACAGGTCAATTTGTATTTATTTTAGCTAGGTAGTTATTAAATAGTTAATAACTATTTAATAACTATTCTACCTAGTTAAAATAAATACAAACTTGCCTGTAAAATAATAATAAACCCTATCACCTAGATTACGAGTTTTACGTTAGAGGCTGTGAGGTGCTAACGAGCAGTTTTCCCTCACCGCTCACTTACATGCAGCGCTGGTATTACGAGTTTTCAGAAACCCGTCGTTAAAAGACAAGAAGTGAGCATAGAGCAAAATTGTGCTCCATACCGCACTCCAATACCAGCGCTGCTTAAGTCAGCGGTGAGCTGGTGTAACGTGCTCGTGCACGATTTCCCCATAAGAATCAACAGGGAGAGCCAGCTGAAAAAAAGTCTAACACCTGCAAAAAAGCAGCGTAAAACTCCCTAACACAGCCCCATTGAATCCTATGGGGAAATAAAATTTATGTCTACACCCAACACCCTAACATGAACCCCCGAGTCTAAACACCCCTAATCTTACACTTATTAACACCTAATCTGCCGCCCCCGACATCGCAGACACCTATATTATAATTATTAACCCCTAATCAGCGGCTCCGGACACCGCCGCCACCTACATTATACTTATGAACCCCTAATCTGCTGCCCCCAACATTGCGGACACCTACATTATATTTATTAACCCCTAATCTGCCTCCCCCAATGTCGCTGCCACCTACCTACACTTATTAACCCCTAATCTGCCGTCCCCAACGTCGCTGCCACTATAATAAACATATTAACCCCTAAACCGCTGCACTCCCGCCTCGCCAACATTAGTTAAATATTATTAACCCCTAATCTGCCGGCCCTAACATCGCCGCCACCTACCTTAATTTATTAACCACTAATCTGCCGCCCCCAACGTCGCTGACACTATATTAAAGTTATTAACCCCTAAACCTAAGTCTAACCCTAAACCTAACACCCCCTAACTTAAATATAATTTAAATAAATCTAAATAAATATTCCTATCATTAACTAAATTATTCCTATTTAAAACTAAATACTTACCTGTAAAATAAACCCTAAGATAGCTACAATATAACAGTTACATTGTAGCTAGTTTAGGATTTATTTTTATTTTACAGGCAAGTTTGTATTTATTTTAACTTGGTAGAATAGTTATTAAATAGGTATTAACTATTTAATAACTACCTAGTTAAAATAAAGACAAATTTACCTGTAAAATAAAACCTAACCTAAGTTACACTAACACCTAACACTACACTATAATTAAATAAATTAACTAAATTAAATACAAATACCTAAATTAAATTAGCTAAGGTACAAAAACAAACAAACACTAAATTACAGAAAATAATAAACAAATTACAGAAATTTAAACTAATTACACCTAATCTAATAGCCCCCACCCCCAATAAAAAAACCCTAGCCTAAACTAAACTACCAATAGCTCTTAAAAGGGCCTTTTGCGGGGCATTGCCCCAAAGTAATCAGCTCTTTTACCTGTAAAAAAATATATAAACAACCCCCCCAACAGTAAAACCCACCACCCACACAACCAACCCCCCAAATAAAATACTAGCTAAAAAACCTAAGCTCCCCATTGCCCTGAAAAGGGCATTTTGATGGGCATTGCCCTTAAAAGGGCAGTTAGCTCTTTTGCCGCCCAAACCCTAATCTAAAAAATAAAAACAGAATTTATGCTTACCTGATAAATTACTTTCTCCAACGGTGTGTCCGGTCCACGGCGTCATCCATAACTTGTGGGAATATTCTCTTCCCCAACAGGAAATGGCAAAGAGCACAGCAAAAGCTGTCCATATAGTCCCTCCTAGGCTCCGCCCACCCCAGTCATTCGACCGACGGACAGGAGAAAAAACAGGAGAAACCATAAGGTGCCGTGGTGACTGTAGTTAAAGAAAGAAATTCATCAAACCTGATTAAAAAACCCGGGCGGGCCGTGGACCGGACACACCGTTGGAGAAAGTAATTTATCAGGTAAGCATAAATTCTGTTTTCTCCAACATTGGTGTGTCCGGTCCACGGCGTCATCCATAACTTGTGGGAACCAATACCAAAGCTTTAGGACACGGATGAAGGGAGGGAGCCAATCAGGTTACCTAAACAGAAGGCACCACGGCTTGCAAAACCTTTCTCCCAAAAATAGCCTCCGAAGAAGCAAAAGTATCAAATTTGTAGAATTTGGCAAAAGTGTGCAGGGAAGACCAAGTCGCTGCCTTACATATCTGATCAACAGAAGCCTCGTTCTTGAAGGCCCATGTGGAAGCCACAGCCCTAGTAGAGTGAGCTGTGATGCGTTCAGGAGGCTGCCGTCCGGCAGTCTCGTAAGCCAATCGGATGATGCTTTTTTGCCAAAAGGAAAGAGAGGTAGCAGTAGCTTTTTGACCTCTCCTCTTGCCAGAATAAACGACAAACAGAGAAGACGTTTGTCTGAAATCCTTTGTTGCTTCTAAATAGAACTTTAAAGCACGAACTACATCTAAATTGTGTAACAAACGTTCCTTCTTTGAAACTGGATTCGGACACAAAGAAGGCACAACTATTTCCTGGTTAATATTCTTGTTGGAAACAACCTTTGGAAGGAAACCAGGTTTAGTACGCAAAACAACCTTATCTGAATGGAACACCAGATAGGGCGGATTACACTGCAAAGCAGATAACTCAGAAACTCTTCTAGCAGAAGAAATAGCAACCAAAAACAGAACTTTCCAAGATAACATCTTGATATCTATGGAATGTAGAGGTTCAAACGGAACCCCTTGAAGAACTGAAAGACCTAAATTCAGACTCCAGGGAGGAGTCAAAGGTCTGTAAACAGGCTTGATCCTGACCAAAACCTGAACAAAAGCTTGAACATCAGGCACAGCTGCCAGTCGTTTGTGTAACAAGACAGATAAAGCAGAAATCTGTCCCTTTAGAGAACTCGCTGATAATCCCTTATCCAAACCTTCTTGTAGAAAGGAAAGGATCCTAGGAATTTTGATCTTACTCCATGAGAATCCCTTGGATTCACATCAACAGATATATCTTTTCCATTATGGTAAATTTTTCTAGTTACAGGTTTTCTGGCTTGTACCAGAGTATCTATTACAGAATCCAAAAACCCACGCTTAGATAAAATCAAGCGTTCAATTTCCAAGCCGTTAGCTGGAGGGAAACTAGATTTGGATGTTCGAATGGACCTTGTACTAGAAGATCCTGTCTCAAAGGTAGCTTCCATGGTGGAACCGATGACATATTCACCAGGTCTGCATACCAAGTCCTGCGTGGCCACGCAGGAGCTATCAAGATCACCGAGGCCCTCTCCTGCTTGATCCTGGCTACCAGCCTGGGAATGAGAGGAAACGGTGGAAACACATAAGCTAGGTTGAAGGTCCAAGGCGCTACTAATGCATCCACTAGAGTGGACCTGGATCTGGACCCATAGCAAGGAACCTTGAAGTTCTGACGAGACGCCATCAGATCCATGTCTGGAATGCCCCATAATTGAGTCAACTGGGCAAATATCTCCGGGTGGAGTTCCCACTCCCCCGGATGGAATGTCTGACGACTCAGATAATCCGCCTCCCATATTTCCACTCCTGGGATGTGGATCACAGATAGGTGGCAGGAGTGATCCTCCGCCCATTTCATGATTTTGGTCACTTCTCTCATCGCCAGGGAACTCCTTGTTCCCCCCTGATGGTTGATGTAAGCAACAGTCGTCATGTTGTCTGATTAGAATCTTATGAATCTGGCCTTTGCTAGTTGAGGCCAAGCCCTGAGAGTATTGAATATCGCTCTCAGTTCCAGAATGTTTATCGGGAGAAGAGACTCTTCCCGAGACCATAGCCCCTGAGCTTTCAGGGAGTCCCAGACTGCGCCCCAGCCCACTAGACTGGCGTCGGTCGTGACGATGACCCACTCTGGTCTGCGGAAGCTCATTCCCTGGGACAGGTGATCCTGGGTTAGCCACCAACGGAGTGAGTCTCTGGTCTTCTGATCTACTTGAATCACTGGAGACAAGTCTGTATAGTCCCCATTCCACTGTTTCAGCATGCACAGTTGTAATGGTCTTAGATGAATTTGCGCAAAAGGAACTATGTCCATTGCTGCAACCATCAACCCTACTACTTCCATGCACTGAGCTATGGAAGGTCGTGGAACAGAGTGAAGAACTTGACAAGCATTTAGAAGTTTTGACTTTCTGACATCTGTCAGGAAAATCTTCATTTCTAAAGAATCTATTATTGTCCCCAAGAAAGGAACTCTTGTCGACGGAGACAGGGAACTTTTTTCTATGTTCACTTTCCATCCGTGAGATCTGAGAAAGGCCAGAACGATGTCTGTGTGAGCCTTTGCCTTTGAAAGAGACGACGCTTGTATCAGAATGTCGTCCAAGTAAGGTGCCACTGCAATGCCCCTTGGTCTTAGAACCGCTAGAAGGGACCCGAGTACCTTTGTGAAAATCCTTGGAGCAGTGGCTAGCCCGAATGGGAGAGCCACAAACTGGTAATGTTTGTCCAGAAAGGCGAACCTTAGGAACTGATGATGATCATTGTGGATAGGAATATGTAGATACGCATCCTTTAGATCCACGGTAGTCATAAATTGACCCTCCTGGATTGTAGGTAAAATCGTTAGAATAGTTTCCATTTTGAACGATGGCACTCTGAGAAATTTGTTTAGGATCTTTAAATCCAGAATTGGTCTGAAAGTTCCCTCTTTTTTGGGAACTACAAACAGATTTGAGTAAAAACCCATTCCTTGTTCCACGGTTGGAACTGGGTGTATCACTCCCATTTTTTTTTTATTTTTTTTTTTATTAATATTTTTATTGAGGTCAAAGAAAATAATTAAAATACAGATATCTCAATAGGTAAACAGCAAATCAAATATTCATGTCATATCTGATTTAAGATATTGATAAGTCCTCATTTTTCTTCCCCTTATTTTAACATAATATGTCACTTTTGGACCTGTGCGGCTATGTAAGTCCAATTCCAGGGGAGTGTGCTTAAAACAAAAACAAAAAAGAGAAAACAAACAAAGAAAATTTGCATCTAAAATATGAAAAATCAACACTATACAACCATTCAAGGTAATAAGATGCACAGTATTAAGTTACAAAGATTAAACCAAAAAGACCAAAACTGGACCAGCCATAATAATACAAAAGTCAACATTGCACTAGATATGTAAGAGGAAAATATATATGTTATAAAATGACATGACCATGTAAAACACTGCCATGGAATTAGTGTTTTTATAAAGAAAACATTTAACAAATAAATATGGCCAGGACTGGGCCAACTATTATAATGCTAGGCTTGAGATCCCTCTATGAGAAAAAATGTGATATTACAGCCATAGAGTGGGGAGTATAAAACAAATGGGATAAATGTAATACAGCATAAACATATATAAGCAAACCTCTCTCATGATATAAAACAGAAATTGTCAGCTTGAGTAAAGTAATGTTACCCTCCAGGGAATTAGAAAGTAAATATAAAATATGTAAAAGATATT
Organism: Bombina bombina; assembly: GCF_027579735.1. Taxonomy (NCBI): domain Eukaryota; kingdom Metazoa; phylum Chordata; class Amphibia; order Anura; family Bombinatoridae; genus Bombina; species Bombina bombina. The sequence continues at coordinate 16,796,868 of NC_069505.1, forward strand.
GTGTGGTTATTTTCTCTTCCTAATCAAGTGTATGCTATCACTGTGTGTTCCGTGCAGAATAATCTAGTGCCCCAGCCCCCACACGGCCCCGGCCGCTGGCCGCAAAGTGGGGACCAAAGCACAGGACAATGATATATAAGATCTGTAATGGTGGTTATATATGTAGGAACATGTATATATCCCATAGCTGTCTCATTTAAGTATCCACACTAAAGGCACATAACAGAGATGATCACTGAATAAAGTGTAGAGTGAAACAAGTCAGCTACGCATTAGGTGATGTTATAGAGGGTTTGTGTGTGACTGCATTCTAAAACTCACATTTTTTAGGAAATCAAAAACCTAACTTTAAACGGTATCGCCAATCAGGAAACACATAAACTTAACTAAACAGACCAGAAATAAGAATTGTCTCTTCCAGTTTTAACCCGGGTCAGATCTCTTTCTACATGCAAATACTATATCATGAGCACAGCTAACGTCCATGTCAGGGATCCCGGTAAGGGCTTGATGAAAAATGCCAAGTCTATGTGAGTAATGTAAAGTTCGAGTTAATTTGCCGGTTGTATTGAATCCCATTGGCGATGCGGTGGAGAGAAGAGGTGAGGATCCAAAGACCTCTCTTACTTGTCGGGGACCCAATGTGGAATGAACAGTCCATGGTGTCTTCTGGATGCGTTTTTTACCACGTTTGATCTGATTTATTAGTGATCGGTCAGCTGTGGTGAGTCTGAGAATTGGTGCGCCCGGGAGATTAGATGCCATTTTCTTGCCCCTTTTCCATAGCGACAGTTTGCTTGTTGTTGTTTTTTTTGTGGTATTGATTTTCTTAGAAGGCTGACTGTTAGATTTTAGTTGAAGTTTCCGGTGGGCCCTTGTTGCTGGAGTGTAAGTAAAATCATCTAGTGATTCCCGTGGTCTGTCTTCTTGTATTAGCGCCTTAGTGATAGGGGTCTTTTTTAGTGGTGAGCCATATTCCTGAACAGGATCCGTTATGCAATCGACTGGCTTGGGAAGTCCCGTAGCGTCCTCTGCTAAATCTCTTATAATATAGTCTGGTAGCGATTTGTCCATTAGAGACTGCAGCAGCTCCTCCATTCTACTGAAGATGGTGTCAAGGTGCTGTAATAGCTTCTCAACAGGCATGATCGCTGGGTATGAATTTACTGTGTATCTCCTCGTACTGGAGTATGAAAGAAAAGGGGTGCAATATTTAATGTTTAAACCTACGCAGTCCAGTTATGGTAGTGTAACCCGGTTTCCCGGGGGAGGTTTCACCTAATGTTGAGCCGCCGCTCTAGGCCTTCTGTGTCTAATCCGTGGCTCCAGTTTCATGCGAACAGCAAAGCAAAGCTGTATTAGAGCCTCACAAAGTGGGGCAATTCTATAACTTAGAAATCTTATGTAGATGCTGTTATAAGGATTTGATATTCGGCGGTTTATCAAAAATTCCTCCGGAGCTCTTGAGATGTGCGTCCTTACTAGAACGCTGTTAGGACCTATCACTCCCATTTTTAACAGGTCTTCTACACAATGTAAGAATGCCTGTCTCTTTATTTGGTTTGAAGATAAGTGAGACATGTGGAACCTTCCCCTTGGGGGTAGTTCCTTGAATTCCAGAAGATAATCTTGCTAACTACAAAGCGGCATCTAAAATAAAGGAATTAGCTAACTTAAGTGCGTGAATTCTGTCCATAACCTCCTCATACGGAGTCTCTCTACTGAGCAACTTTTCTAGTTCCTCAAACCAGAACCACGCTGCTGTAGTGACAGGAATAATGCACAAAATAGGTTGCAGGAGGTAACCTTGCTGTACAAAAATCTTTTTAAGCAAACCCTCCAATTTTTTATCCATAGGATCTTTGAAAGCGCAATTATCCTCGATAGGAATAGTAGTGCGCTTGGCTAGTGTAGAAACTGCCCCCTCGACCTTAGGGACTGTCTGCCATAAGTCCTTTCTGGGGTCAACCATAGGAAATAATTTCTTAAATATAGGAGGGGGGACAAAAGGTATGCTGGGCTTCTCCCACTCCTTATTCACTATGTCCGCCACCCGCTTGGGTATAGGAAAAGCGTTGGGGTGCACCGGAACCTCTAGGAACTTGTCCATCTTGCACAATTTTTCTGGGATGACCAAGTTGTCACAATCATCCAGAGTAGATAACACCTCCTTAAGCAGTGCGCGGAGATGCTCTAATTTAAATTTAAATGTCACAACATCAGGTTCTGCAAGTTGAGAAATTCTACCTGAATCAGAAATTTCCCCATCTGACAAAACCTCCCTCATGGCCCCTTCAGATTGGTGTGAGGGTATGACAGAGCAATTATCATCAGCGCCCTCCTGCTCTACAGTGTTTAAAACAGAGCAATCGCGCTTTCTCTGAAATGCAGGCATTTTGGATAAAATATTTGCTATGGAGTTATCCATTACTGCCGTCAATTGTTGCATAGTAACAAGCATTGGCGCGCTAGAAGTACTAGGGGTCTCCTGCGTGGGCAAAACTGGTGTAGACACAGAAGGAGATGATGTAGAACTATGTCTATTCCCTTCATCTGATGAATCATCTTGGGCAACTTTATTATCTGTGGCAGTACTGTCCTTACTTTGTTTGGACGCTATGGCACAATTATCACACAATTTTGAAGGGGGAGACACATTGGCTTCCATACATACAGAACATAGTTTATCTGAAGGCACAGACATGTTAAACAGGCTTAAACTTGTCAATAAAGTACAAAAACCGTTTTAAAACAAAACCGTTACTGTCTCTTTAAATTTTAAACAGGGCACACTTTATTACTGAATATGTGAAAAACTATGAAGGAACTATTCAAATTTAACCAAATTTTCACCACAGTGTCTTAAAGCATTCAAAGCATTGCACCCCAAATTTCAGACCTTTAACCCTTAAAATGAGGAAACCGGAGCCGGTTACAGTTTTAACCACTCTACAGTCCCAGCTACAGCCTTTGCTGCGACTTTACCAAACCCAGGGGGGTATACGATACCAAATGAAGCCTTCTAGGAACCTTTTCAACTACTTTCAGACCCACACACATGCAGCTGCATGTCCTGCTCTCAAAAGTAACTGCGCAGTAATGGCGCGAAAATTAGGCTCTGCCTACTACAGAGAAGGCCCTTCCTGACTGGGAAGGTGTCTAAACCAGTGCCTGACGTAAAAAAACGTTCCCCAAAGTTTATAAAGTATGAATTTCAACATAAAGCTGTATAAAATGACCAAATAAAGCAATCGATCTAGCTCATAAAAGTGTCTACCAGTTTTATAGCCCATATTAAGCCCTTTATTCTGTTTGAGAATAAGAAAATGGCTTACCGGTCCCCATGAGGGGAAATGACAGCCTTCCAGCATTACACAGTCTTGTTAGAAACATGGCTAGTCATACCTTAAGCAGAAAAGTCTGCCAACTGTTTCCCCCAACTGAAGTTATCTCATCTCAACAGTCCTATGTGGAAACAGCAAACGATTTTAGTTACTGCTGCTAAAATCATATTCCTCTCACAAACAGAACTCTTCATCTTTTTCTGTTTCAGAGTAAATAGTACATACCAGCACTATTTTAAAATAACAAACTCTTGATAGTAGAATAAAAAACTACAACTAATTACCACATACTCTTCACCATCTCCGTGGAGATGCTGCTTGTTCAGCGGCAAAGAGAATGACTGGGGTGGGCGGAGCCTAGGAGGGACTATATGGACAGCTTTTGCTGTGCTCTTTGCCATTTCCTGTTGGGGAAGAGAATATTCCCACAAGTTATGGATGACGCCGTGGACCGGACACACCAATGTTGGAGAAACCCACCCAATACACCCTTAAAAAAACCTAACACTAACCCCCTGAAGATCGACTTACTGGGAGACGTCTTCATCCAAGCCGGGCGAAGTGGTCCTCCAGACGGGCATAAGTCTTCATCCAAGCCGGGCAGAAGTGGTCCTCCAGACGGGCAGAAGTCTTCATAGAATTCTATCAGCCAATCGGAATTAAGGTAGAAAAAATCCTATTGGCTGATGCAATCAGCCAATAGGATTAAAGTTCAATACTATTGGCTGATCCAATCAGCCAGTAGTAGGATTGAGCTCGCATTCTATTGGCTGTTCCAATCAGCCAATAGAATGCAAGCTCAATCCTATTGGCTGATTGGATCAGCCAATAGGATTGAACTTCAATCCTATTGGCTGATTGCAGCTGCCAATAGGATTTTTTCTACCTTAATTCCGATTGGCTGATAGAATTCTATCAGCCAATCGGAATCTAAGGGACGCCATCTTGGATGATGTCACTTAAAGGTACCTTCATTCTGTTTTAGTCGTTGGATGAAGAGGATGCTCCGCGTCGGATGTCTTGAAGATGGACCCGCTCCGCGCTGGATGGATGAAGATAGAAGATGCCGTCTGGATGAAGACTTCTGCCCGTCTGGAGGACCACTTCTGCCCGGCTTAGATGAAGACTTCTGCCCGTCTGGAGTACCACTTTGCCCGGCTTGGATGAAGACTTCTGCCCGTCTGGAGGACCACTTCGCCCCCGGCTTGGATGTAGACGTCTCCCGGTAAGTCGATCTTCAGGGGGTTAGTGTTAGGTTTTTTTAAGGGTGTATTGGGTGGGTTTTATTTTTTAGATTAGGGTTTGGGCGGCAAAAGAGCTAACTGCCCTTTTAAGGGCAATGCCCATCCAAATGCCCTTTTCAGGGCAATGGGGAGTTTAGTTTTTTTTAGTTAGTATTTTATTTGGGGGGTTGGTTGTGTGGGTGGTGGGTTTTACTGTTGGGGTGGTTGTTCGTATTGTTTTTTTACAGGTAAAAGAGCTGATTACTTTGGGGCAATGCCCCGCAAAAGGCCCTTTTAAGGGCTATTGGTAGTTTAGTTTAGGCTAGGGTTTTTTCATTTTTTTGGGGGGGGGGCTTTTTTAGTTTAATAGGGCTATTAGATTAGGTGTAATTAGTATAAATTTCTATATTTTTTTTATTTTTTTCTGTAATTTAGTGTTTGTTTTTTTTGTACTTTAATTTAGGTAATTGTATTTAATTTAGTTAATGTATTTAATTATAGTGTAGTGTTAGGTGTTAGTGTAACTTAGGTTAGGTTTTATTTTACAGGTAAATTTGTCTTTATTTTAACTAGGTAGTTATTAAATAGTTAATAACTATTTAATAACTATTCTACCTAGTTAAAATAAATACAAGCTTGCCTGTAAAATAAAAATAAATCCTAAGCTAGCTACAATGTAACTATTAGTTATATTGTAGCTAGCTTACACCTAGATTTAGAGTTCTGCGTTAGCCGTCAAAAGCAGCGTTAAGGGGTCCTAACGCTGCTTTTTACCGCCTGCTGGTATTTAGAGTCAGGCAGGAAAGGGTCTACCGCTCACTTCCCTACCGCGATTCCAGGCTACCGCAGATCCCGTTACGCCAATTGCGTATCCCATCTTTTCAATGGGATCTGCCTAATGCCGGTATTTGGAGTCTTGGAAGAAGTGAGCGGTAGACCCTCTACCGACAAGACTCCTACCGACAAAAAAAGCCAGTAGTTAAGCTCTTAACTACTGTGCTCTAAAGTACACTAACAACCATAAACTACCTATGTAACCCTAAACCGAGGCGCCGCCACTATAAAAAAATTTTTTAACCCCTAATCTGCCGACCGGACACCGCCGCCACCTACATTATACCTATAAACCCCTAATCTGCTGCCTCTAACATCGCCGACCCCTATATTATATTTATTAACCCCTAATCTGCCCCCCCAACGTCGCCACTACCTAACTACACTTATTAACCCCTAATCTGCCGACCGGACCTCGCGCCACTATAATAAATGTATTAACCCCTAAACCGACGCACTCCCGTCTCGCAAACACTATAATAAATTTTATTAACCCCTAATCTGCCCTCCCTAACATCGCCGCCACCTACCTACAATTATTAACCCCTAATCTCCCGCCCGCCCGCACCGTCACCGCTACTATAATAAAGTTATTAACCCCTAAACATCACTCTAACCCTAACCCTAACACCCCCCTAACATAAATATAATTTAAATTAAACGAAATAATATTCCTAAAATTAACTAAATTAATCCTATTTAAAACTAAATACTTACCTATAAAATAAACCCTAATATAGCTGCAATATAAATAATAATTACATTGCAGCTATTTTAGGATTTATATTTATTTTACAGGACACTTTGTATTTATTTTAACTAGGTACAATAGCTATTAAATAGTTAAGAACTATTTAATAGCTACCTAGTTAAAATAAGTAAAAAACTAAATTTATGCTTACCTGATAAATTAATTTCTCTTGTGGTGTATCCAGTCTACGGGTTCATCCATTACTTGTGGGATATTCTCCTTCCCAACAGGAAGCTGCAAGAGGACACCCACAGCAGAGCTGTCTATATAGCTCCTCCCCTAACTACCTCCCCCAGTCATTTGACCGAAGACAAGCAAGAAAAAAGGAGAAACTATAGGGTGCAGTGGTGACTGTAGTTAAAAATAAAAAACACCTGCCTAAAAATGACAGGGCGGGCCTTGGACTGGATACACCACTAGAGAAATAAATTTATCAGGTAAGCATAAATTTTGTTTTCTCTTGTAAAGGTGTATCCAGTCCACGGGTTCATCCATTACTTGTGGGATACCAATACCAAAGCTTTAGGACACGGATGAAGGGAGGGACAAGGCAGGCCCTTAAACGGAAGGCACCACTGCTTGTAAGACCTTTCTCCCAAAAATAGCCTCCGAAGAAGCAAAAGTATCGAATTTGTAGAATTTAGAAAAAGTATGAAGCGAAGACCAAGTCGCCGCCTTACAAATCTGTTCAACAGAGGCCTCATTTTTAAAAGCCCATGTGGAAGCTAGCGCTCTAGTGGAATGAGCTGTAATTCTTTCAGGAGGCTGCTGGCCAGCAGTCTCATAAGCTAAGCGTATTATACTTCTTAACCAAAAAGATAGAGAAGTTGCCCAAGCCTTTTGGCCTCTCGTCTGTCCAGAGTAGACAACAAACAAAGTAGATGTTTGATGAAAATCCTTCGTAGCTTGTAAATAAGGAACTAGCAGACAATCCTTTCTCCAATACCTCCTGGAGAAAGGATAATATTCTAGGAATCCTGACTTTACTCCATGAGTAACCCTTGGATTCACACCAAAGAAGATATTTACACCATATCTTATGATAGATTTTCCTGGTGACAGGCTTTCGAGCCTGAATTAAGGTATCAATGACCGACTCAGAAAAACCACGCTTTGATAGAATCAAGCGTTCAATCTCCAAGCAGTCAGACGCAGAGAAATTAGATTTGGATGTTTGAAAGGACCTTGAAGTAGAAGGTCCTATCTCAGCGGCAGAGTCCATGGTGGAAAGGATGACATGTCCACCAGATCTGCATACCAAGTCCTGCGTGGCCACGCAGGAGCTATCAAAATCACAGAAGCTCTCTCCTGCTTGATCTTGGCAATCAGATGAGGGAGCAGAGGAAACGGTGGAAACACATAAGCCAGGCTGAAGGACCAGGGCGCTGCTAGAGCATCTATCAGCACTGCCTTGGGATCCCTGGACCTGGACCCGTAACAAGGAAGCTTGGCTTTCTGACGAGACGCCATGAGATCCAGTTCTGGTTTGCCCCATAGTTGAATAAACTGGGCAAATACCTCCGGATGGAGTTCCCACTCTGCCGACTTAGAAAATCCGCCTCCCAGTTCTCTACTCCTGGGATATGGATAGATGAGAGATGGCAAGAGTGAACCTCTGCCCATAGAATTATCTTTGAAACCTCCAACATCACCAGGGGGCTCTTTGTACCCCCTGATGGTTGATATGGGCTACAGTCGTGATGTTGTCCGACTGAAATCTGATGAACCTGACTGCAGCTAGCTGAGGCCAAGCCTGAAGAGCATTGAATATCGCTCTTAGTTCCAGAATGTTTATCGGAAGGAGGGCTTCCTCCTGAGTCCACGAACCCTGAGCCTTCAGGGAGTTCCAGACTGTGCCCCAGCCCAGAAGGCTGGCATCTGTTGTCACTATAGTCCATTCTGGCCTGCGGAAGCTCATTCCCCTGGACAGATGGACCCGAGATAGCCACCAGAGAAGAGAATCTCTGGTCTCTTGATCCAGATTTAGCAGAGGGGACAAATCTGTGTAATCACCATGCCACTGATTGAGCATGCAAAGTTGCAGTGGTCTGAGATGTAGGCGGGCAAACGGAACTATGTCCATTGCCGCTACCATTAAGCCAATTACTTCCATACACTGAGCCACTGACAGCTGAGAAGTGGAATAAAGAGCACGGCAGGAAGTTAGAAGCTTTGACAACCTGACCTCTGTCAGAAAGATCTTCATTTCTACTGAATCTATCAGAGTTCCTAGGAAGGAAACTCTTGTGAGAGGGGAGAGAGAACTCTTTTCTTCGTTCACCTTCCAGCCGTGAGACCTCAGAAAGGCCAGAACAATGTCCATATGGGACTTGGCGATTTGAAAAGTCGATGCCTGTATCAGAATGTCGTCTAGGTAAGGGGCCACCGCTATGCCCCGTGGCCTTAGAACCGCCAGTAGGGACCCTAGAACCTTCGTAAAGATTCTTGGTGCCGTGACTAACCCGAAGGGAAGAGCCACAAACTGGTAATGCCTGTCTAGGAAGGCAAACCTGAAAAACCGATGATGATCTCTGTGTATCGGAATGTGGAGATAAGCATCCTTTAAGTCCACGGTAGTCATATATTGACCTTCCTGGATCAAAGGTAGGATGGTTCGAATAGTCTCCATCTTGAAGGATAGGATCCTGAGAAATTTGTTTAGGATCTTGAGATCCAAGATTGATCCCTCTTTTTTGGGAACTATAAACAGATTTGAATAGAATCCTTGCCCCTGTTCCTCCCTTGGAACTGGGTGGATCACTCCCATGACCAGAAAGTCTTGAACACAACGTAAGAATGCCTCTCTCTTTATCTGGTTTGCAGATAATAGTGAGAGATGAAATCTCCCTTTTGGAGATGAGGCTTTGAAATCCAGAAGATATCCCTGGGAAACAATCTCCAGAGCCCAGGGATCCTGGACGTCTCTTGCCCAAGCCTGGGCGAAGAGAGAAAGTCTGCCCCCAACTAGATCCGGTCCTGGATTGGGGGCTACTCCTTTATGCTGTCTTAGAGGCAGCAGCAGGCTTTTTGGCCTGCTTTCCCTTGCTCCAAGCCTGGTTAGGACTGGCTTGGACTGGTCAGAATTTCCTTCTTGTTTTGTAGTAGAGGAATTTGAAGATGCACCACTCTTGAAGTTCCGAAAGGAACGAAAATTAGTCTGTTTGGTCCTTAATTTGTTGGACCTATCCTGGGGAAGGGCGTGGCCTTTCCCTCCAGTAATATCAGAAATGATCTCCTTCAGTCCAGGCCCGAATAGGGTCTGCCCCTTGAAGGGAATGTTGAGAAGCTTAGACTTTGAAGTAACGTCAGCTGACCAGGATTTAAGCCATAGCGCCCAACGCGCCTGAATGGCAAAACCTGAATTCTTAGCCGTTAGCTTAGTTATATGAAACACGGCGTCAGAAATAAATGAATTGGCTAACCTAAGAGCTTTAAGCCTGTCTAGGATATCATCCAACGGGGTCTCCACCTGAAGAGCCTCTTCAAGAGACTCGAACCAGAAAGCTGCTGCAGCAATGACTGGGGCAATGCATGCAAGAGGCTGGAGAATAAAACCTTATTGTATAAAGATTTTTTTTTTTTTTTTAAGGAAACCCTCTAATTTTTTATCCATTGGATCTAGGAAAGCACAACTGTCCTCGACGGGAATAGTTGTATGCTTAGCTAGGGTAGATACTGCTCCCTCCACCTTAGGGACCGTCTGCCACGAGTCCCGTGTAGCGGCATCTATGGGAAACATCTTTTTAAAAGCAGGAGGGGGAGAGAACGGTCTATCCCATTCCTTCATAATAATTTCTGAAAACCTCTTAGGGATTGGAAAAACATCAGTGTAAACAGGCACTGCAAAGTATTTGTCTATTTTACACAATTTCTCTGGGACTACAATGGTGTCACAGTCATCCAGAGTTGCTAAAACCTCCTTGAGCAACAAGCGGAGGTGTTCAAGCTTAAATTTAAATGCTGTCATTTCAGAGTCAGACTGGAGTAACGCCTTCCCTAAATCAGAAATGCCACCCACAGATAGAAGCTCTCCTGCTTCGGCTTCTGCATATTGTGAGGGGATATCAGACATAGCTACTAAAGCGTCAGAAAGCTCTGTATTTGTTCTAGCCCCAGAGCTGTCTCGCTTTCCTTGTAACCCTGGCAGTTTGGACAATACCTCTGTGAGGGTATGATTCATAACTGCGGCCATGTCTTGTAAGGTAAACGCATTGGACGCGCCAGATGTACTTGGCGTCACTTGCGCGGGAGATATAGGTTCTGACATGTGGGGAGAGCTAGATGGCATAACCTCCCTTTTGTCAGTCTCAGAAACCTCAGGTGATAAATCTTTAAAAGCCATAATATGGTCTTTATAACTTATAGAAAGGTCAGTGCATTTGGCACACATTCTAAGAGGGGGTTCCACAATGGCTTCTTAACATAATGAACAAGGAGTTTCCTCCATGTCAGACATGTTTAACAGACTAGTAATGAGACCAGCAAGCTTGGAAAACACTTTAATAAATGTGAAAAAGCAATTAAATAAAAACGGTACTGTGCCTTTAAGAGAAAAAAACTACCTCATAAACTGCAAAACTGTGATAAAAAGTAGTAAACTCTACGAAATTTTTACAGTGTGTATAAGAGACTAAAGCAGCATTGCACCCACTTGCAAATGGATGATTAACCCCTTAGGCTCCAAAACGGATTAGAAAAACGGAAAAACCGTTAAAAAACAGTCAAACAAACTGCCACAGCTCTGCTGTGGCCCTACCTGCCCTTAAACACGATTTTTTTGCAGGAAAAAAACCCTCTATAGTGGTCCTAGATGCCAGAGGACTCCTTCAGGGAAGCTGGATGTCTCAGACTGAAAACGAAAATAGGCCCCTCCCACCATGCACTGAAAGTCAGGGGGCCTTTTTTAGGAGTGATCTAACAAGCCAAGTGGAAAATTAAGCCCTAAAATAAAGATTTATCACCCTCAGAGAAAAAACGTTTTTACTTCTAAAACATGCAAACGTTTTTACACTAAGTAATATAAGTATTAACATGTATATTACCCTTTTTTGCAAGCATGATCCCAGTTGCTGTTAAATCACTGTATCAGGCTTACCTCAAATATACCAGGCACTGTCAGCATTTTCTAGACCTTATCATCTCTCTAGAAAAAAATATACTGAACATACCACAAAGCAGGTGATCTGCAGACCGTCCCCCCAACTGAAGTTTTCTTTCCATACTCTTCAGTTATGTGTGAGAACAGCAATGGACCTTAGTTACAAACCGCTAAGATCATCAAACCTCCAGGCAGAATTCTTCTTCCAATTTCTGCCTGAGAGTAAAAACAGTACAACGCCGGTACCGTTTAAAAATAACAAACTTTTGATTGAAGGTAAAAAACTACACTAATTCACCACATCTCTCTTGATACTTCCTTTCTTGTCGAGAGCTGCAAGAGAATGACTAGGGGTGGCAGTTAGGGGAGGAGCTATATAGACAGCTCTGCTGTGGGTGTCCTCTTGCAGCTTCCTGTTGGGAAGGAGAATATCCCACAAGTAATGGATGAACCCGTGGACTGGATACACCTTTACAAGAGAAATTTCCTGTAAAATAAATCCTAACCTAAGTTACAATTAAACCTAACACTACACTATCATTAAATTAATTAAATAAATTACCTACAATTAGCTAAATTAAAATACAATAAAATAAACTATTCTATAATACAAAAAAAAAAAAACACTAAATTACAAAAAATAAAAAAGAATTACAAGAAGTTTAAACTAATTACACCTAATCTAAGCCCCCTAATAAAATAATAAAGCCCCCTAAAATAAAAAAATGCCCTACCCTATTCTAAATTACCAAGTAACCAGCTCTTTTACCAGCCCTTAAAAGGGCTTTTTGCAGGCATTGCCCCAAAGTAATCAGCTCTTTTACCTGTAAAAAAAATACAACCCCCCCAACATTAAAACCCACTACCCACATACCCCTACTCTAAACCCACCCAAACCCCCCTTAAATAAACCTAACACTACCCCCCTGAAGATCTCCCTACCTTGAGTCGTCTTCCCCAGCCGGGCCGAAGTCTTCATCCGATGGGGCAGAAGAGGACATCCAGACCGGCAGAAGTCTTCATCCTATCTGGGCAGAAGAGGACATCCGGACCGGCAGACATCTTCATCCAAGCGGCATCTTCTATCTTCATCCATCCGACGAGGAGCGGCTACATCTTCAAGACCTCCGGCGTGGAGCATCCTTCCTGGCCGACGGATTAATGACGAATGCCTGGTCCTTTAAATGACGACATTCAAGATGGTGTCCCTCGAATTCCGATTGACTGATAGGATTCTATCAGCCAATCGGAATTAAGGTAGGAAAAATCTGATTGGCTGATTCAATCAGCCAATCAGATTGACATTCAATCCGATTGGCTGATCCAATCAGCCAATCGTATTGAACTCGCATTCTATTGGCTGTTCCGATCAGCCAATAGAATACGAGTTCAATACGATTGGTTGATTGGATCAGCCAATCGGATTGAACTTCAATCTGATTGGCTGATTGCATCGGCCAATCAGATTTTTTCTACCTTAATTCCGATTGGCTGATAGAATTCTATCAGCCAATCGGAAATGAAGGGACGCCATCTTGGATGACGTCCTTTAAAGGAACCTTCATTCGTCGGGAAGTCATCGGTTGAAGAGGATGGCTCCGCGTCGGCTCCGTTGAAGATGGCTCCGCTCCGGATGGATGAAGATTGAAGACGCCGCCTGGATGAACACTTCTACCGGATGGAGGACCTCTTCTTTGCCGCTTGGATGAAGACTTCTACCGGATCAAGGACCTCCTCTGCGCTCCTTGGATGAAGAATTCAAAATCATACAATGGGTTCCTCTAGATCTCACTAATGAATAGTACCTTCTATGCACACTCAAATAAAACGTTATCCCCTCAGAAACGTTCAAGTTATCTAAAATTAAAATACAAGAGTATAGAGTTGCGCCCTGAAACTTTTATCAAGGCTGAAGGTCAAATGTTCTATGATCTAAATATGAAAGTAGAAACCTTATTAGAAAACTCACATAAGGCTTATAAAAAACTATTTAAAAATACTTATATGAAAATTCCATGTGCAACCTTGTAATCAATTAAATAAATATTTAATAATACATACAAAACAGTACATACGAAACAATACACTTCTAAAAGAATAGTTGTGGCCACAACTTAAAATAGATATTATAATAATGCAGTATTCTCAGCAGATAATATGAAATATACAACATGTGTATTAAGAAACTTCAATACATATATCTCTATAGAGGCGTGAAAATTCCAATAAATTTGTCTCTATAGATCCGTAAAAAATTCTCAATAGTGTAATCAATCTGTGTGGAATGAATAATTGTAGATTATAAAAACTTTGTTTCTATTTGTAGCGGACTTTTGAACAGCTAATTTGTAGCAGCTTGTGCTCATACAGTTCGGCGTCTCCTTAGCCGTTGTACACTCTAGATCAGCTGTGATAGAGTTTAGCCAATCAGCTTATTCATATTCTGAGAGTTCCTTTTTTGAAAGTGCTGGTAATGTTTCTGTCTTTCACAACGAGATATCAATATTGCACACAAGACCGGAAAGTTCTTTTTATACTTTTCCAAAGTAGTCTCTTATTATTGCAACTTTCTAACCACTTGTAACTTAAAGGGGGGCTCTTACCTCGTATGTTCTTATGTATCTCTGAGGCGGCTTCTTAGTTCAAGCCTTACCTGAGCCTTCCGCTTTAGTTACCGGGTATCCTGGAAAGTGCCCGTGTAGATCTGTAGTTTAGACGTTTGAGCTGCAGCTTTTATGTGGAAATCTGTTCCAGGCTATGGGTGACGTTCACCCTCTTTGTAGTATCGGATCACCTTTAGCTTCCTCTCGGCACCACTGAAATCGTATCAGCTGTTTATGCAAAAAGTCACAACTTCCTTCTCTTCTACGCGTTTCAGCATCCAACAGATTGATTACACTATTGAGAATTTTTTACGGATCTATAGAGACAAATTTATTGGAATTTTCACGCCTCTATAGAGATATATGTATTGAAGTTTCTTAATACTCATGTTGTATATTTCATATTATCTGCTGAGAATACTGCATTATTATAATATCTATTTTAAGTTGTGGCCACAACTATTCTTTTAGAAGTTTATTGTTTCGTATGTACTGTTTTATATGTATTATTAAATATTTAATTGATTGATTACAAGGTTGCACATGGAATTTTCATATAAGTATTTTTAAAATAGTTTTTTATAAGCCTTATGTGAGTTTTCTAATAAGGTTTCTACTTTCATATTTAGATCATAGAACATTTGACCTTCAGCCAGGGTGCAACTCTATACTCTTGTATTTTAATTTTGGATGAAGAATTTGGCTCGGCTGGGTGAAGACAACTCAAGGTAGGGAGATCTTCAGGGGGTTAGCGATAGGTTTTTTTAAGGGGGGTTTGGGTGGGCTAGAGTAGGGGTATGTGGGTGGTGGGTTGTAATGTTGGGGGGGTATTGTATTTTTTTTTCAGGTAAAAGAGCTGATTACTTTGGGGCAATGCCCCGCAAAAAGCCCTTTTAAGGGCTGGTAAAAGAGCTGATTACTTTGGTAGTTTAGAATAGGGTAGGGAATTTTTTATTTTGGGGGGCTTTTTTATTTTATTAGGGGGCTCAGATTAGGTGTAATTAGTTTAAACTTCTTGTAATTCTTTTTTATTTTTGTAATTTAGTGTTTGTTTTTTTGTATTATAGAATAGTTTATTTTATTGTATTTTAGGTAATTGTAGTTAATTTATTTAATTAATTTAATGATAGTGTAGTGTTAGGTTTAATTGTAACTTAGGTTAGGATTTATTTTACAGGTAATTTTGTACTTATTTAACTAGGTAGCTATTAAATAGTTCTTAACTATTTAATAGCTATTGTACCTAGTTAAAATAAATATAATGTTGCTTGTAAAATAAATATAAATCCTAAAATAGCTACAATGTAACTATTAGTTATATTGTAGCTATATTAGGGTTTATTTTATAGGTAAGTATTTAGTTTTAAATAGGATTAATTTAGTTAATTTTAGGATTATTACGTTTAATTTAAATTATATTCATGTTAGGGGGGTGTTAGAGTTAGAGTTAGGTTTAGGGGTTAATAACTTTATTATAGTAGCGGCGACGGTGCGGGTGGGAGATTAGGGGTTAATAATTGTAGGTAGGTGGCGGCGATGTTAGGGAGGGCAGATTAGGGGTTAATACTATTTATTCTAGTGTTTGCGAGGCGGGAGTGCGGCGGTTTAGGGGTTAATACATTTATTATAGTGGTGGCAAGGTCCGGTCGGCAGATTAGGGGTTAAAAAGTGTAGGTAAGGTAGCGGCAACATTGGGGGGCAGATTAGGGGTTAATAAATATAATATAGGGGTCGGCTGTGTTAGGGGCAGCAGATTAGGGGTTCATAGGTATAATGTAGGATGCGGGCGGTGTCCGGATCGGCAGATTAGGGGTTAATAATATAATGCAGGTGTCCGCGATAGCGGGGGGCGGCAGATTAGGGGTTAATAAGTGTAAGGTTAGGGGTGTTTAGACTCGGGGTTCATGTTAGGGTGTTAGGTGCAGACTTAGAGAGTGTTTCCCCATAGGAAACAATGGGGCTGCGTTAGGAGCTGAACGCTGCTTTTTTGCAGGTGTTAGGTTTTCTTTCAGCCCAAACTGCCCCATTGTTTCCTATGGGGGAATCGTGCACAAGCACGTTTTAGCTGCTTACCGCTACCGTAAGCAACGCTGGTATTGAGGGTTGAAGTGGAGCTAAATTAGGCTCAATGCACCCTTTTTTTGAGCCTAACGCAGCCCCTCAGACAACTCTAAATGCCAGCGTTGTCTTAAGGGTGCGTTGGGAAAAAAAGAAGCGTTAGCTGCGCGGGTCTTTACCGACAAAACTCTAAATCTAGGCGTTAGGGTTTATTTTATAGGTAAGTATTTCGTTTTAAATAGGAATAATTTAGTTAATGATAGGAATATTTGTTTAGATTTAAATTATATTTAAGTTAGGGGGTATTAGGTTTAGGGTTAGACTTAGGTTTAGGGGTTAATAACTTTAATATAGTGTTGGCGACGTTGGGGGCGGAAGATTAGGGGTTAATAATGTAGGTAGGTGTCGGCGATGTTAGGGACGGCAGATTAGTGGTTAATAATATTTAACTAATGTTTGCGAGGCGGGAGTGCGGCGGTTTAGGGGTTAATATGTTTATTATAGTGGCGGCGACGTTGGGGCGGCAGATTAGGGGTTAATAAGTGTAGGTAGGTGGCGGAGACATTGGGGGCGGCAGATTAGGGGTTAATAAGTGTAGGTAGGTGGCGGCGACATTGGGGCGGAAGATTAAGGGTTAATAGATATAATGTAGGTGTCGGCGATGTTGGGGGCCGCAGATTAGGGGTTAATAAATATAATGTAGGTGGCGGCAGCGTCCGGAGCGGCAGATTATGGGTTAAAATTTTTATTTTAGTATTTGCGATGCGGGAGGGTCTCGGTTTAGGGGTTACTAGGTAGTTTATGGGTGTTAGTGTACTTTTTAGCACTTTAGTTATGAGTTTTATGTTACGGCGTTGTACCATGAAACTCATAACTACTGACTTTTAAATGTGTTAGGACTCTTGACAGGGTAGGGTGTACCGCTCACTTTTTGGCCTCCCAGGACAGACTCGTAATACCGGTGCTATGGAAGTCCCATAGAAAAAAGACTTTACAAAGTCATTTTGCGGTAAGGCCAAAGAAGTGTGCGGGTGACCCTAAACCTTCAAGACTCGTAATACCAGCGGGCGTAAAAAAGCAGCGTTAGGACCTCTTAACGCTGCTTTTTTACCCTAACGCACAACTCGTAATCTAGCCGTAAGATAGTTACAATGTATTAGTTATATTGTAGCTAGTTTAGTGTTTATTTTATAGGTAAGTATTTAGTCTTAAATAGGAATAATGTAGTTAGGGGGTGTTAGGGTTAGGGTTTAGGGGTTTATACATTTAATATAGTGGCGGTGACGTTGGGGGCGGCAGATTGGGGGTTAATAAGTATAATGTAGGTGGTGCCGGTGTCCAGAGCGGCAGATAAGGGTTTAATAAGAATAATGTAGGTGTCGGTGAAGTCGGGGGCGGCAGATTAGGGGTTAATAAATGTAATGTAGGTGTCGGGGGTGGCAGATTAGGGGTTAATAAGTGTAAGCTTAGCTTGTTAGATCAGTGCAGCATTGCATGTGTGCAGTTCCCTAAGTGTGCTAGTTCATAAGTGTAGAGAGAGTTATAACAACGGAGTTAGACAAAGGAGTGGACAACAGAAATAAGTACTTTCAAATTCCTACAATTAAATGCAATCATGCTACACTTTCTAATGTCTGCATTAACCTTTTCCTCCCTTCTCCTTAAAGTCACAGCTCTTCCTTTCACAAACAGCACTCAGAACATTCATATATCTCCTTCTCTTCTACCTTCCCCCCTCTACAACACACATGAACTTTATTCCTATCTCACATCCCTCAGCCAGCCATGCTTTACTGATCCTAAACTTAAACACTCACATAAGACACATTCTCATCTCCTTTCACTCAACATCTTTCTTCTTCTTGCAGCTGGGGATGTCTCGCCTAACCCAGGTCCACCCTCTACTTCCCTCAGATCACTACCCCAAATGACACCTCATACACCTTGCCCACGTAACCCTCTAAACCTCATTAACTGCACCTCTATTAGTACACCCCAATTCACGTGTGTCCTTTGGAATGCACGCTCGGTATGCAATAAGCTTACATCTATTCACGACCTTTTTATTTCACGTTCACTTAACCTGTTAGCCCTCACTGAAACTTGGCTTTCCTCCTCTAACACAACTGCTGTAGCCTCTCTGTCCTATGGCGGCCTGCACTTCAGTCACACTCCCAGGCCTGGAGATAAACAAGGAGGAGGAGTAGGAATTATCCTATCTCCACACAGTACACAGTGCATTCCTTCACCCCCCTCTCTTTCCTTCTCATCTTTTGAAGTTCACGCTATCCGCCTCTTCTCCCCTATAGCTCTTCGTGTTGCAGTTATCTATCGGCCCCCTGGCCCAGCATCACAATTTCTGAACCACTTTGAAGCCTGGCTTCCACATTTTCTCTCTTCTAATGTCCCTTCTCTCATCTTAGGGGACTTCAACATACCCCTTGATAAGCCTAACACGCCTGCTGCCTCTAAACTTTTATCCCTTACCACCTCTTTAGGCCTGTCCCAGTGGACAACATCTCCAACACACTGTGAAGGCAACTCCATAGACCTGGTCTTCACAAATCTCTGTGCTGTTTCCAACTCCCTTAACTTCCCTTTTCCTCTCTCTGACTACCATCTATTAACTTTCTCTCTACTCTACCTGCTACATCTTTGCAAGCCCCCAAAAAACTGCTACCTCACAGGAATTTAAATGACTTGGATCTCACAGACTTTTCCACTCAACTGAGTCCTCTGCTCTCTGAAATTTCATCCCTCTCTTATCCAAACCTTGTGACTCTACAGTATAATTTGGCACTAAAATCAACACTTGACAAAACTGCACCCTCCACTCTTCGACGTACATCAATCACTCAACGGCAACCGTGGCACACTAAACAGACCAGATATCTTCAGCGCTGCTAACGGGATGCTGAACGGCAGTGGAGGAAATCACGCACCTTTGCTGATTTCCAACAAAATTCACCCTTAAGTCCTACAACTCTGCGCTCAGTCTGGCCAAACAAGTCTATTTCTCCTCCCTTGTGTCATCTCACGCATCCAACCCCAGAAAACTGTTCTCAACCTTTAACTCCCTTCTACCTCCGCCTGCCCCCCCGCCCACTACCAACCTCACTGCTCAAATTATTGCTGATCACTTCAAAAATAAAATTGACACCATTAGAAAAGAGATCTGCACCTCGCACCCCGCAAACCCAGCGATCCTACCCACCCCTTCTATTAACAAAAATCTATGCTACATCCCTCCTGTAACAGAGGAAGAAGTCTCTGCACTCCAATCCTTGGCTCATCTCACAACCTGCCCACTTGACCCTATTCCTTCACGACTTAGTCCCTCTCTCTCTGCTTCACTAACCCCCTACCCTAACTCATCTCTTTAACCAATCTCTCACTGCTGGCACATTTCCTGACACAATTAAGCATGCGTCAATCATACCAATCCTAAAAAAGCCCTCGCTTGACCCCTCCATGCCTTTTAACTATCGACCGGTCTCCTTACTTCCCTTTGCTTCAAAATTATTGGAACGACTAGTCTATAATCAGCTAACTCAATTTCTCACAACTAACTCCTTACTTGATCCACACTCAACAGAGACCGCTCTTGCTAAAGTAACAAATGACCTGTTATCAGCTAAAGCAAAAGGCCATTACTCCTTACTAATTCTTCTTGACCTGTCCGCAGCTTTTGACACAGTTGACCATCCTCTCCTCCTAAAAATACTACATTCATTTGGTATCCGAGACACAGCCCTCTCCTGGTTTGCATCATATCTGTCAAACCGCTTCGTTTTCAGTTTCCTTTAACAACATATCTTGTGATCCTATGCCTCTCTCAGTTGGGAGTACCGCAAGGCTCTGTCTTGGGCCCCTTGCTTTTCTCTCTTTATACATCCTGCCTTGGAAAACTTTATAGCCTCCTTTGGATTCCAGTACCACCTATATGCTGATGATACCCCAAATCTATCTTTCCTCTTCTGATATCTCTCCCTCTCTACTCAACCAGATTTCTGACTGCCTCTCTGCAATTTTCTCTTGGATGTCTTCACACTACCTCCAACTCAATCTGTCCAAAACTGAGCTGCTTCTTATCCCCCCCTCTTCGAGACATCCAACACCTGACATTTCTCTGATGGTTGGAGACTCTATTCTCAACACCTCACCCCAGGTCCGCTGCCTTGGGGTCACACTAGACTCAGAATTCACATTAAACCCACATATACAAACGCTTACCAAATCCTGCCGTTCACACCTACGGAACATTTCCAGAATTCGTCCCTTCCTTACTCAAAAAACTACAAAAATACTTATTCATTCCCTCATCCTGTCACGCATTGATTATTGCAATCTACTCCTAAATGGCCTTCCAAAACACCGCCTCTCCTCCCTCCAATCTATTATGAATGCTTCTACTAGACTCATCCACCTACGTCGACGATCTACATCAGCTGCTCCGCTCTGCCAGTCTCTACACTGGCTCCCCATACACTCCAGAATACAACTTAAAGTATTAGCCCTAACCTACAAAGCACTCAACAGTCTAACTCCCAACTATATTTCCTCTCTCATCGTGAAATATTCCCCATCCCGTACTCTTCGATCAACCTCTGACCTACGTCTCTACACTCCTGTTATCTCTACATCCCACTCCCACCTCCAAGACTTTGCACGTGCTGCTCCTGTCCTATGGAACTCTCTACCCCCGCTCCATTAGACTGTCTCCAACCTTGTATAGCTTCAGACGATCCTTGAAAACCCACCTATTCAGAGAGGCTTACCATCTCTCCTCCATCCCGTATCCGAACCAAACTAATACATGTACATGAACTGCCTGACTCACTGCTGCAAA
Organism: Bombina bombina; assembly: GCF_027579735.1. NCBI lineage: Eukaryota > Metazoa > Chordata > Amphibia > Anura > Bombinatoridae > Bombina > Bombina bombina. The sequence goes on from NC_069505.1 coordinate 16,817,628, forward strand.
TACAACCGATGTAACAAGCTACCCCAACCTTATGTCTCTGCACCCTAAACCTATAGACTGTGAGCTTTCCGGAGCAGGGCCCTCTTCCTCCTGTGCTAGATTTGTTTAGTCTTGTTATGTTTTGTATTTTATCACAAATCTTTGTCATTGTATACCCCTATCATTGTACCCAGCGCTATGGAATTTGGCGGTGCTATACAAATAAATGATAATAATAAGGTTAGGGGTGTTTAGGACTCAGGGTTCATGTTAGGGTGTTAGGTGTAAACATAACTTTAGTTTACCCATAGGAATCAATGGGGCTGCGTAACTGAGATTTACGCTGCTTTTTGGCAGGTGTTAGACTTTTTCTCAGCCGGCTCTCCCCCATTGATGTCTATTGGAAAATCGTGCGACGAGCATGTACGACCAGCTCACCGCTGACTTAAGCAGTGCTGGTATTGAAGTGCGGTAAGGAGCACAATTTTGCTCTGCGCTCACTTCTTGCTTTTTAACGTCGGGTTTGTAAAAACCCGTAATACCAGCGCTGTAGGTAAGTGAGCGGTGAGAAAAAACTGCTCGTTAGCACCGCATAGCTCCTAATGCAAAACTCGTAATCTGGCCGTTAGTTTGTTACAAAAATAATTCCATTTCTTATCACTCTATGTAAACTGTTCTTAATGTTGTGTGATACAAATATCATGTGATTGTATGTGGATTTAGCACATGTTAAAATTGTAAGACGTTGCACATCCTTTTTACTACTTGGTGTTGGCAATTCCAGAATAACTTAATTTTCTATGGCTCAATCTGGATCTTTCCAAAGGGACAGGATATTACCAAGGTTGAAGTCTCAAATTGGCACTTCTCTAGCCTGGCGTATAAATGATGTTGCTTGAGCCTAATGAGTACTGTTTTTAACATGTTCTTGTGTTCTGGCAGGGTCTTGAAGAATATCAAAATAAATTATGAGAAAGGTGTCTAGGAAATCTCTGAAGACATTGTATAAAAAGTGCTGGAAAATAGTCAGGTCACTGCAAAGGCCCGAATGGCATTATCTGACATTCAAAGTGGTTGTATCTGGATCAAAAAGAGTCTTCCACTCATCAACCTCTTTGATTCTCACTAAATTGAATGCCCCCTCAATTAGCATTTAGCAATTATATGTGCCCCTTTCACTCTGTCCAGAAGTTTAGAAACCAGGAGCATCAGATAGCAAATTTTAATCATCTCATTTAAGGATAATCAACACAGAACTTGATCCCTTTTTAATCTTTTTTTTTACCTCAAAAAAATATTCTAGCTCCAGCAGGAAAAGTTGAAGGGCATATGAATCCTTTAGTAGATTTCCATCTATATAGTCTTTTTAGATGTTTCAGTTCAGGACCAGATTGATTCTCACATAAGAAATGGCTGCCCCTGGGATACAGGTCAATAGGACAATCATCTTCTGTCTCTAGAAAAACCTTTGTGGAAGTAGAATATTGGGCTCTGCTGTTATAGTCAAACCACTTGAAAGGTTGACTGCTGCTTCTGGAGGAATTTGAAGTGGAGGTTGGGGGATGTAAAGCCTTTGATGTGTCTTGTACTAATGCATTTCAGGTCATGTTCTGAGTGATAACTAATCTGCTGTGTTAGTGCATTAAGTGTTGCTGGCTACTTCTGCAGGATCCATTTTGATAGCTTGATCATTATTGTAATGCCAAAAATAAATACCATCCTATTAATGCAGAGCTGCTTCCCAAAGTGCAGCAAGTAGAATAACCAGGACAGGTTGGTAGAGGCGCCAGAGTTAGACCAAGCAGGAGACAGAACCAAAGAGGAAGGCAAGCGCAAGTCCAAATGTCAGGCAGCTGTAACAATCTGTGAAATCAGTCCAATCAAGCATAAAACAAGGGAGTGGGGTAAAAGACAGAAACCTGAGGTACAAGCCATTATTAGCGACAAGTGATCAAGTTGGAACATTGTAAACAGGGAATAAGGTGGAAAACTCCTAAATACAGAGCCAAGGTCAGAAATCCAAGCTCAGAACAGCAAAGCAAAGTAAAAGGCAAGAAACTAGTGTTTCCACTTCAATGTCCAAGAACTGTCCGAGAAACTAAGCTGGCTTAATTTGTCTCCTGGTGATTGCTCATCACAAACATCTGGCAGTAGGTGGAACCAGAGAGCTTGAAAAGAAATAGACAGAGGTTTCAGGGAATAACGGAAAAAGCCAAAAGCCCTCTGGTGGCTCAAGAGGACAGCACTGAGCTGAACAGCAGAACAAACAATATGGGAAGCCCTTATCAACTCCCAGCAGGGCCATGACATTGGTTTAAGTTATTTTTATTCGGTGAGATAGATCTACAATAGGGTACATAGAGATGTTCATGTGATATTTTCTAGTCATCTTTTTACATATGTGCTGCATCACTGACCACCTATGACATAATTCGGACAACCAATGTTTTCTGCATCAATACTGCAACGGGAAACCTGTTCCAAGTCACATTTCATATTTGTTTGCATATCTTTTTGTCAATGTTAAAGTTTTGCCGTTCATGTTAATAAACACAATTGTTACTTTTAATAAAAAGATAAAATAATGTTCAAATCACAATTTTAAAATATGAAACATACTGATTAATGACATCAAAAGACTGCAATTAAATATTTGGACACTTTAAAAAAATATTACAAATAAAATTTCTGGAAGTGAAGTGATATGAAATTGAACAGATCATGAATTAATATTAAAGATTACAAACAAATTGCATTCAGATACGTCAAACAGTCATCAATATTTGAATCAATTCAATAGCCTACATTTATAGATACCTGTGAGGTTGCTGATGGGCCTCGTTGTAGAGGCCGAGATTGTGTCAAAACTGAATGAACATTGCTTAAACTATTGTTCCCAGCATTACATTAGCAGGAGTTCTGTCAGAGTACCAGGAATCAGACAGACATGCATTACTAAATTCACCACACTTTTATTAAATAATAACAAAAAAAAAATAAAAGAGTCCAAAAGCCAAACAACAAATCAGGAGTCAAAGCCAGTGTGGGTAGTCAGGCCAGGTCAGGAGCCAAAGAGAGTAGTCAGACGAGCCGGGGTCAGTAAAACAAAGATCAGCAGTCAGGAACAAGCCAGGGATCAGGAACCAGAAGAGATGTCAAACAAGCCAGGTTATACACAGAAACAGGAACACACAAAGAAGTTTGAGACAACAAGAGGGCAAAGGCAGACTGAACTGACGCACTTTAAATAGTAAGTGATGACATCATATTTCTGGGACTGCAACCTGTCTCTCACTGATAATGTTTTCCAGTTTGGTCATAAGAGGGAGTCTGGGTGTAGTGAGCAGTGTTACACACTCTGCAGCAGGCGAGGAGAGAGACAGGTGAGTACAAATGGCAGCCAAGCAGAAAATAACAAACAAAAGCAGGGTGAAACCCTGACAAGTTCCTACCATAACCATCTGAAATCGAGATAAATGACCAATAAATAATAGCTCATAAAACATGAGAACTGCTAGCAACACAAGGAAGAAAAAAAACATAATTATAATCACAACACTTGCAAAAACATTCATGTAAATACTTGTAATTATAAAATATTTACATATCTGTTTTCTTATAGTAGTTTACTTAGATAGAACACATCGATAAATGCCGACAGCATACGCTGTCGGCATTTATCATTGCCCAAGCATTCCTTGTGAAATGATTGTGCAATGCCGCCCCCTGCAGATTCACGGCCAATCAGCTGCTAGCTAGGGGGCGTCAATCATCCCAATCATATCCGATCTTAAGACTGCTGCTTAACTTTTGTTTCCCGTGAGCCTGAAGGCTCGCGTGGAAATGGCTGCATTTGCATGCTTACTAATGCGGCCCCCATGAGTCAACTCCAATTAGTTTGAATTCATACACAAAAGCATTGCATAACAGCTCTGTGATTGTGTTTTGTTTTTTTTTTTAATTTTCTAACTATTTCAATCAACAATAGTTTGTGATTGAATAAGAAAAACAAATTAAAGTTAAAAATGTATACAACAACAACAATTCAGTGAAACACTAGTAAAACAAAATATAGGTATTGCAGGATATTCATGCAGGCTCTTTCAAGGAACTTCATGGCAGCAAAACCATATGCACCTTATTAAAAGTAAAAACTGACAGATATTTAGTTTAATATTTTGATACCTAACATGTTTGTATGCAGTTTTTTCCTCTTAACTGTCAATATAAATTAATGGTGTGTGCAAAATTAATTATTGCATATCATTTTAAATGATTTTATAGTTGACATTTCAACCTTCAAAGACTTTGTTGTGATCATAAATGTTCATTTAAATGATCTATATAATTTCTGCACAAGTTTCAGTGCCTATTTCACTGTCATTTTTTACTGGTCTGTGGTTGCAACAGGCCTCTTTAGTGTTATTGCCAGGTCATTTATTTACTTTATTGCCAGTTGTGTTTAGCAGTTATGTTTATAAAGCCTCCCCAACCTCTTTAAACCAAGCTTTCAGATCTGGAGATTATTTTCATGGGTTGATATCCTATTGACTTGCTCTCCCTATAACAGCTCTCAGCTTACCTCTGGTCTTGGTTTTATTTTGGAGGATATCAGCCCTCATCTCTCTCCAGATGAGGTTGCTAGAAGGACTGTCTGTCTCTGCATCATTTTTTAAACCTATTTTCCTGAAGATTTTCATATAGCTCACGGTCTTGGTTCTATATTGTTAGAGTAGCTCCACTTTGATAGTGCTCGACTATTAATCCAGTATGTTCCCGTCTACTTTTTTTTAATCACTTACATTTTTAGCCTTATTCTCTTGTTGTGTTTTGGAGACAAGAATATCAAACATTGAGCTACAACTTTGTAATATTGAAGCTGTATGTTCTTTATGAGATAATATTTATTTTTGTGTTGAAATGTCAAAATCCAAAGCATCTTGTCTTACAATACATTGGTGATTTCTCTTGCCTAAAAACCAAATAATTTAATTTTATTAAGGACAGGAGACAAGTATTTTTTTTTTACTCCCTGTGGTTTCTTCACAGTACCTTCCCCCAAAAGACATTTATTTCTCTGTTTCTGGAGCTCTCTTGTTGATCTAAAACTCTTTACTCTGGTGTCTTGTCAGAACTCTTTATCTAGATATATAGGGCCCTGGCTGTGAAGGAGAAGATACATCGCAATATAGCGTTAAAAAAAACCTCCAAAGATTTTATTTGATTTCTCTCAATGACGGCGAGGTCCTACATGTTCATACAGTACCTGAAATGTTTTTGTACCTATAGGTATGTGCATTCAGATCCTTCGTTAGGATCCAAATGCGAAAGCATGCGCTATACAGCTCTTTTCTGAGCCGGATTGATTCTTGTACAAACTTACCACGTTAAGATCTGTGCACATCCAAATAATTAAAGAGCCATATAGCGCAAACTTCCGCATTCGTATCCTAACTAAGGTTACGAATGCACATCTCTATACATTACTAGATAATGTATTTTCTCCTGTTAAGTGTGATCAGTCCACGGGTCATCATTACTTCTGGGATATTGCTCCTCCCCAACAGGAAGTGCAAGAGGATTCACCCAGCAGAGCTGCCATATAGCTCCTCCCCTCTACGTCACCTCCAGTCATTCTCTTGCACCCAACGACTAGATAGGATGTGTGAGAGGACTATGGTGATTATACTTAGTTTTATACCTTCAATCAAAAATTTGTTATTTTATAATAGCACCGGAGTGTGTTATTCCTTCTCTGGTAGAATTTGAAGAAGAATCTACCTGAGTTTTTACTATGATTTTAGCCGGCGTAGTTAAGATCATATTGCTGTTTCTCGGCCATCTGAGGAGAGGTAAACTTCAGATCAGGGGACAGCGGGCAGATTAATCTGCAAAGAGGTATGTAGCAGCTTATTATTTTCTGACAATGGAATTGATGAGAAAATTCTGCCATACCGATATAATGTAAACTCAGCCTTAAATGCAGTAGCAGCAACTGGTATCAGGCTGTCATGTATGTATATTTTACACTTCAGTATTCTGGGGAATGGCACTTCACTGGAATTATACTGTGTGCATAAGACTGTAGCCTAATTTGCAGGGACTAGCAACAGGCTTTTTAATAACACTTAATTTATGTTAAACGTTTTTTGCTGGCATGTAAAATCGTTTCATTTCTGAGGTACTGGGTGAATAAAATATTTTGGGCACTATTTTTTCCACTTGGCAGTTGTTTTATTTAATTTATGACAGTTTACTGATCTCTCTCACTGTTGTGTGTGAGGGGGAGGGGCCGTTTTTGGCGCTTTTGCTACGCATCAAAAAATTCAGTCAGAAGCTCACTGTACTTCCTGCATGATCCGGTTCATCTCTACAGAACTCAGGGGTCTTCAAAACTTGTTTTGAGGGAGGTAATCACTCACAGCAGAACTGTGAGATTGTAGTTGACTGTGATAAAAAACGTTTATTTCTGTAACTTTTTTTCTGCTATCAGGGTTAGTTTTCCTTTGCTAATGGGAACAAGCCTTTGCTAAAATTGTGTTTTTTTACAAAGATTTGATGCTATAACTTTTTCTTATAATAATAAATTACTTGAAAAGTATTTCCAAGTTGCTAGTTTATTTGCTAGTGTGTTAAACATGTCTGATTCAGAGGAAGACATCTGTGCTATATGTGCTAATGCCAAAGTGGAGCCCAATAGAAATTTATGTACTAACTGCATTGATGCTACTTTAAATAAGAGTCAATCTGTACAAATTGAACACATTTCACCAAACAACGAGGGGAGAGTTATGCCGACTAACTCGCCTCACGTGTCAGTACCTGCATCTCCCGCTCGGGAGGTGCGTGATATTGTGGCGCCGAGTACATCTGGGCGGCCATTACAAATCACATTACAGGATATGGCTACTGTTATGACTGAAGTTTTGGCTAAATAATTTAATTTTATTAAGGACAGGAGACAAGTATTTTTTTTTTACTCCCTGTGGTTTCTTCACAGTACCTTCCCCCAAAAGACATTTATTTCTCTGTTTCTGGAGCTCTCTTGTTGATCTAAAACTCTTTACTCTGGTGTCTTGTCAGAACTCTTTATCTAGATATATAGGGCCCTGGCTGTGAAGGAGAAGATACATCGCAATATAGCGTTAAAAAAAACCTCCAAAGATTTTATTTGATTTCTCTCAATGACGGCGAGGTCCTACATGTTCATACAGTACCTGAAATGTTTTTGTACCTATAGGTATGTGCATTCAGATCCTTCGTTAGGATCCAAATGCGAAAGCATGCGCTATACAGCTCTTTTCTGAGCCGGATTGATTCTTGTACAAACTTACCACGTTAAGATCTGTGCACATCCAAATAATTAAAGAGCCATATAGCGCAAACTTCCGCATTCGTATCCTAACTAAGGTTACGAATGCACATCTCTATACATTACTAGATAATGTATTTTCTCCTGTTAAGTGTGATCAGTCCACGGGTCATCATTACTTCTGGGATATTGCTCCTCCCCAACAGGAAGTGCAAGAGGATTCACCCAGCAGAGCTGCCATATAGCTCCTCCCCTCTACGTCACCTCCAGTCATTCTCTTGCACCCAACAACTAGATAGGATGTGTGAGAGGACTATGGTGATTATACTTAGTTTTATACCTTCAATCAAAAGTTTGTTATTTTATAATAGCACCGGAGTGTGTTATTCCTTCTCTGGTAGAATTTGAAGAAGAATCTACCTGAGTTTTTACTATGATTTTAGCCGGCGTAGTTAAGATCATATTGCTGTTTCTCGGCCATCTGAGGAGAGGTAAACTTCAGATCAGGGGACAGCGGGCAGATTAATCTGCAAAGAGGTATGTAGCAGCTTATTATTTTCTGACAATGGAATTGATGAGAAAATTCTGCCATACCGATATAATGTAAACTCAGCCTTAAATGCAGTAGCAGCAACTGGTATCAGGCTGTCATGTATGTATATTTTACACTTCAGTATTCTGGGGAATGGCACTTCACTGGAATTATACTGTGTGCATAAGACTGTAGCCTAATTTGCAGGGACTAGCAAGAGGCTTTTTAATAACACTTAATTTATGTTAAACGTTTTTTGCTGGCATGTAAAATCGTTTCATTTCTGAGGTACTGGGTGAATAAAATATTTTGGGCACTATTTTTTCCACTTGGCAGTTGTTTTATTTAATTTATGACAGTTTACTGATCTCTCTCACTGTTGTGTGTGAGGGGGAGGGGCCGTTTTTGGCGCTTTTGCTACGCATCAAAAAATTCAGTCAGAAGCTCACTGTACTTCCTGCATGATCCGGTTCATCTCTACAGAACTCAGGGGTCTTCAAAACTTGTTTTGAGGGAGGTAATCACTCACAGCAGAACTGTGAGATTGTAGTTGACTGTGATAAAAAACGTTTATTTCTGTAACTTTTTTTCTGCTATCAGGGTTAGTTTTCCTTTGCTAATGGGAACAAGCCTTTGCTAAAATTGTGTTTTTTTACAAAGATTTGATGCTATAACTTTTTCTTATAATAATAAATTACTTGAAAAGTATTTCCAAGTTGCTAGTTTATTTGCTAGTGTGTTAAACATGTCTGATTCAGAGGAAGACATCTGTGCTATATGTGCTAATGCCAAAGTGGAGCCCAATAGAAATTTATGTACTAACTGCATTGATGCTACTTTAAATAAGAGTCAATCTGTACAAATTGAACACATTTTACCAAACAACGAGGGGAGAGTTATGCCGACTAACTCGCCTCACGTGTCAGTACCTGCATCTCCCGCTCGGGAGGTGCGTGATATTGTGGCGCCGAGTACATCTGGGCGGCCATTACAAATCACATTACAGGATATGGCTACTGTTATGACTGAAGTTTTGGCTAAATTACCAGAACTAAGAGGTAAGCGTGATCACTCTGGGATGAGAACAGAGTGCGCTGATAATATTAGGGCCATGTCAGATACTGCGTCACAACTTGCAGAACATGAGGACGGAGAGCTTCATTCTGCGGCTGACGGTTCTGATCCAAACAGATTGGATTCAGATATTTCAAATTTTAAATTTAAGATGGAAAACCTCCGTGTATTACTAGGGGAGGTGTTAGCGGCTCTGAATGATTGTAACACAGTTGCAATACCAGAGAAAATGTGTAGGTTGGATAAATATTTTGCGGTACCGTCGAGTACTGACGTTTTTCCTATACCTAAGAGACTTACTGAAATTGTTACTAAGGAGTGGGATAGACCCGGTGTGCCGTTCTCACCCCCTCCGATATTTAGAAAGATGTTTCCAATAGACGCCACCACACGGGACTTATGGCAAACGGTCCCTAAGGTGGAGGGAGCAGTTTCTACTTTAGCTAAGCGTACCACTATCCCGGTGGAGGATAGCTGTGCCTTTTCAGATCCAATGGATAAAAAGTTAGAGGGTTACCTTAAGAAAATGTTTGTTCAACAAGGTTTTATATTGCAACCCCTTGCATGCATTGCGCCTGTCACGGCTGCAGCAGCATTTTGGTTTGAGTCTCTGGAAGAGACACTTGAATCAGCTCCATTAGATGAGATTACACACAAGCTTAAAGCTCTTAAGTTAGCTAACTCATTTATTTCAGATGCCGTAGTACATTTAACTAAGCTTACGGCTAAGAATTCCGGATTCGCCATTCAGGCGCGCAGAGCTCTGTGGCTAAAATCCTGGTCAGCTGACGTTACTTCTAAGTCTAAATTACTTAATATACCTTTCAAAGGGCAGACCTTATTCGGGCCCGGATTGAAAGAAATTATCGCTGACATTACAGGAGGTAAAGGCCATGCCCTGCCTCAAGACAGAGCCAAACCTAAGGCTAGACAATCTAATTTTCGTTCCTTTCGGAATTTCAAAGCAGGAGCAGCATCAACTTCCTCTGCTCCAAAACAAGAAGGATCTGTTGCTCGCTACAGACAAGGCTGGAGACCTAACCAGTCCTGGAACAAGGGCAAGCAGGCCAGGAAACCTGCTGCTGCCCCTAAAACAGCATGAATTGAGGGCCCCCGATCCGGGAACGGATCTAGTGGGGGGCAGACTTTCTCTCTTCGCCCAGGCTTGGGCAAGAGATGTCCAGGATCCCTGGGCGCTAGAGATAATATCTCAGGGATACCTTCTGGACTTCAAATACTCTCCCCCAAGAGAGAGATTTCATCTGTCAAGGTTGTCAACAAACCAAATAAAGAAAGAGGCGTTTCTACGCTGCGTACAAGAGCTTTTATTAATGGGAGTAATCCATCCAGTTCCACGGTCGGAACAGGGACAAGGGTTTTACTCAAATCTGTTTGTGGTTCCCAAAAAAGAGGGAACTTTCAGGCCAATCCTGGATTTAAAGATCCTAAACAAATTCCTAAGAGTTCCATCGTTCAAAATGGAGACTATTCGGACAATTTTACCCATGATCCAAAAGGGTCAGTACATGACCACAGTGGATTTAAAAGATGCTTACCTTCACATACCGATCCACAAAGATCATTACCGGTATCTAAGGTTTGCCTTTCTAGACAGGCATTACCAGTTTGTAGCCCTTCCATTCGGATTGGCTACGGCTCCAAGAATCTTCACAAAGGTTCTGGGTGCTCTTCTGGCGGTACTAAGACCGCGAGGAATTTCGGTAGCTCCGTACCTAGACGACATTCTGATACAAGCTTCAAGCTTTCAAACTGCCAAGTCTCATACAGAGTTAGTACTGGCATTTCTAAGGTCGCATGGATGGAAGGTGAACGAAAAGAAGAGTTCTCTCTTTCCACTCACAAGAGTTCCCTTCCTGGGGACTCTTATAGATTCTGTAGAAATGAAAATTTACCTGACAGAAGACAGGTTAACAAAACTTCAAAGTGCATGCCGTGTCCTTCATTCCATTCAACACCCGTCAGTGGCTCAATGCATGGAGGTAATCGGCTTAATGGTAGCGGCAATGGACATAGTACCTTTTGCACGCCTGCATCTCAGACCGCTGCAATTGTGCATGCTAAGTCAGTGGAATGGGGATTACTCAGACTTGTCCCCTTCTCTGAATCTGGATCAAGAGACCAGAAATTCTCTTCTATGGTGGCTTTCTCGGCCACATCTGTCCAGGGGGATGCCATTCAGCAGGCCAGACTGGACAATTGTAACAACAGACGCCAGCCTACTAGGTTGGGGCGCCGTCTGGAATTCTCTGAAGGCTCAGGGACAATGGAATCAGGAGGAGAGTCTCCTACCAATAAACATTCTGGAATTGAGAGCAGTTCTCAATGCCCTTCTGGCTTGGCCCCAGTTAACAACTCGGGGGTTCATCAGGTTTCAGTCGGACAGCATCACGACTGTAGCCTACATCAACCATCAGGGAGGGACAAGAAGCTCCCTAGCAATGATGGAAGTATCAAAGATAATTCGCTGGGCAGAGTCTCATTCTTGCCACCTGTCAGCAATCCACATCCCGGGAGTGGAGAACTGGGAGGCGGATTTTTTAAGTCGTCAGACTTTTCATCCGGGGGAGTGGGAACTTCATCCGGAGGTCTTTGCCCAAATACCTCGTCATTGGGGCAAACCAGAGATAGATCTCATGGCGTCTCGACAGAACGCCAAGCTTCCTCGTTACGGGTCCAGATCCAGGAATCCGGGAGCGGTCCTGATAGATGCCTTGACAGCACCTTGGACCTTCAGGATGGCTTATGTGTTTCCACCCTTCCCGATGCTTCCTCGATTGATTGCCAGAATCAAACAGGAGAGAGCATCAGTGATTCTAATAGCGCCTGCATGGCCACGCAGGACTTGGTATGCAGATCTGGTGGACATGTCATCCTGTCCACCTTGGTCTCTACCTCTGAAACAGGACCTTCTGATACAGGGTCCTTTCAAACATCAAAATCTAACTTCTCTGAAGCTGACTGCTTGGAAATTGAACGCTTGATTTTATCAAAACGTGGTTTTTCTGAGTCAGTTATTGATACCTTAATACAGGCTAGGAAGCCTGTTACCAGAAAGATTTACCATAAAATATGGCGTAAATACCTATATTGGTGCGAATCCAAAGGTTACTCTTGGAGTAAGGTTAGGATTCCTAGGATATTGTCTTTTCTACAAGAAGGTTTAGAAAAGGGTTTATCCGCTAGTTCCTTAAAGGGACAGATCTCAGCTCTGTCCATTCTGTTGCACAAACGTCTGTCAGAAGTTCCAGACGTTCAGGCTTTTTGTCAGGCTTTGGCCAGGATTAAGCCTGTGTTTAAAACTGTTGCTCCGCCATGGAGTTTAAACCTTGTTCTTAACGTTTTACAGGGCGTTCCGTTTGAACCCCTTCATTCCATTGATATAAAGTTGTTATCTTGGAAAGTTATATTTTTAATGGCTATTTCCTCGGCTCGAAGAGTCTCTGAGTTATCAGCCTTACATTGTGATTCTCCTTATTTGATTTTTCACTCGGATAAGGTAGTTCTGCGTACTAAACCTGGGTTCTTACCTAAGGTAGTCACTAACAGGAATATCAATCAAGAGATTGTTGTTCCATCCTTGTGTCCAAATCCTTCTTCAAGGAAGGAACGACTTCTGCACAATCTGGATGTAGTTCGTTCCCTAAAATTTTATTTACAGGCAACTAAAGATTTTCGACAAACGTCTTCCCTGTTTGTCGTTTACTCTGGTCAGAGGAGAGATCAAAAAGCTTCTGCTACCTCTCTCTCTTTTTGGCTTCGTAGCATAATACGTTTAGCTTATGAGACTGCTGGACAGCAGCCTCCTGAAAGAATTACAGCTCATTCCACTAGAGCTGTGGCTTCCACTTGGGCCTTTAAGAATGAGGCCTCTGTTGAACAGATTTGCAAGGCTGCAACTTGGTCTTCACTTCATACTTTTTCCAAATTTTACAAATTTGACACTTTTGCTTCTTCGGAGGCTATTTTTGGGAGAAAGGTTCTTCAGGCAGTGGTTCCTTCTGTATAAAGAGCCTGCCTGTCCCTCCCGTCATCCGTGTACTTTTGCTTTGGTATTGGTATCCCAGAAGTAATGATGACCCGTGGACTGATCACACTTAACAGGAGAAAACATAATTTATGCTTACCTGATAAATTCCTTTCTCCTGTAGTGTGATCAGTCCACGGCCCGCCCTGTTTTTTACGGCAGGTAAATATTTTTTAAATTATACTCCAGTCACCACTACACCCTTTGGCTTCTCCTTTCTCGTTGGTCCTTGGTCGAATGACTGGAGGTGACGTAGAGGGGAGGAGCTATATGGCAGCTCTGCTGGGTGAATCCTCTTGCACTTCCTGTTGGGGAGGAGCAATATCCCAGAAGTAATGATGACCCGTGGACTGATCACACTACAGGAGAAAGGAATTTATCAGGTAAGCATAAATTATGTTTTTTACATTGTATTGTTTCAGTGACAGCTTTGTGTCTCTGTCTTAAACTTAGATGAGCTGTTGGAGTTGGGGTTCTTTTTTTTCCATGTACAGTGATCTTCTGCTTCTCATCGTCTCTGGTCACTTCTGTTTGTGCCAGATGTCCTCGCAAACAAATGCAGAAGTGAGAACTGTGTTACATTGTAATGTTATCTTTTAGGTTGTGTTTTTCCTGTTATGATAGACTTTGTCTTTGCCAACATTGGGAAGTCAGAAAACAATTGAATGCCAATCACATAATGACTAGATTTTATTAAAGGCAGAACGATATTATAAAGACAAAGCAAATATTAATCCAGATTTAAAAATATAATAAAAAATGAGGGCAATCATAAATATTTTTGTTTAGCTTGCACTTATACTATCTATCAAATCTTACATGACATTAGTTCCCACTATTTAAAATAAATGCCAGAATAATTACACAGACTGTAGAAATTAAACAAATACATTTATTTTCATGCCTTTCTAAAACTTGTATCAAGAATTATACATATGCATTAAAGGGACATTTAACCCTTTGAGATTTAATATAACATTATTAATAGTATTTATTTTTTTGCAATATACATTCATTGTCCCCTTTACTGTAATTTAATTGTGAAAATTGTGGGCTTTCCAATTCCTGCTAGAAGCAGATGCGAACACTTTAGTGACCCATAACAGTTACTAAGGAAACCTGTGTTACAACATGGTAAAACTTTATAGACACTAACATTTTATACATATTTTTTCAATATTTAAACCACTAATATAATTGTAAAACATACATTACATATTATTCCCAGGCTAAACATTTCTCATGATACATCATTCTATCTGGTATTTGTTTACTATTTAGTGTTTCGTTTTATATATATTTACACCAAATAATTATTATTTTTTTAAAACATTTTTTGTAACTGTGGCAAATAAAACTATAACAGACATTTTATGTAAATAATCTATATGCAACATTTTAATCAGTGCAGCAAAAAAAATGTAAAAATGTGTGTATCATTTTATTTGTTATACACTGCGTTAGAATTTCTGAATCATAACATTAAAGAAAATGCTAACATCATATCTATTTGACAAATAATACTGGGCTAAGTGGTTTATATAATTCATTTTAGTTTTTTTCCCATACAAGTTTATGTTGTTGCAAAATCATATTCAAATAAAACAGAACATACAATGAATAAATAATAAAGAAAATGCATTTGTGCCATCTTGAAATAAATGCCAAAAAAAGCAGCAACACAACAGCAAATGTATTAAACTTATGAATGATTTTATTCTTTAGTCATTTTCATTTAATAGCTGTACAAGTGGCACTTAAAGAGATATGAAACCCAATTTTTGTTTTTTCTTTCATGATTCAGACAGAGCAAGCAATTTTAAGCAACTTTCTAATTTACTCCTATTATCAATTTTTCTTCATTCTCTTGGTGTCTTTATTTGAAAAAGCAGGAATGTAAGCTTAAGAGCCGGCCCATTTTTGGTTCAGCACCTAAATGTTGCCACCAATCAGCAAGCGCTACCCAGTGTGCTGAACAAACAAAAAATAGGCTGGCTCCTAAGCTTACATTCCTGCATTTTAAAATAAAGATAAGAAAATTGCTGCTCTATCTGAATCATGAAAGAAAATATTTGGGTTTAATATCCATTCAAAAAGAGGTTATAACCCAATATATATACCCATGCCTGAAGAAGCAGTTACATAATGTTTTAGACACACTTTTTTAGGATACATTGATTTTGCTTTTTTGATTCTTGTTACACTTAAAGGGACATGCCACCCACATTTTTTCTTTTATGATTTAGAAAGAGAATGCAATTTTAAACATCTTTCTAATTTACTTATAGTATCTAATTTGTTTTATTCTCCTGATATTCTTTGATGAAAAGCATATCTAGATATGCTCACTAGCTGCTGATTGGTTGCTGCACATAGAAGCCTTGTGTGATTGGCTCACCATGTGCATTGCTTTTTCTTCAACTAAGGATATTTAAAAAATGAAGCAAAATAAATAATGGAAGTAAATTGTAATGCTGTTTAAATTTCTGTTCTCTATCTGAATCATGAAAGAAAGATTTTGGGTTTAGTGGCCCTTTAAGTAGGAAGTCTGTTTGGTGAGTCCTGTTGAATAGGGTCAAATTTCCATTACCCCTTAATAGTGCTAGTATTGCTCTTGTTCGCACGTCACTGTGAAATATTGGGTGTAGTTTTGCTGGTCTAACTGCGGGAAGGGCTGTATATATTTGCTATCTCACTATCCCGAAGAATAAGAGACGTGTGGACCATTAGACATCTAGCAGAGAACTAACCTTTAGCCAGATTTGGTGCCCTACATTTTCAAGTTAGATTTGGAATACAGTAAACGTTATACACTATGTGGCGCCCTCTTTTGTCTTTTCCAGACAAACCATAACAATTATAACCCAATACAGTTTACTGCTAACAAAAAAAGTATATATATATAAATATGTATCTATAGATATATCAAACGTTATTGCTACATTTATAGTACATAAAAGCTCTCAGTGCAAATGAATATGACTTTCAGTATCTTAGTGCATAGATTAGTTGTGTTTCTGAAGAATACAGAAATGAGAAAGAGTTTGTTTTTTCAGAAAAAGATTCTCATAAGATAAGAGTTTTGTCAGTGTTGCTTCGTATACTCACTGTGGTGGTAAAAATAAAATATTTACACCATGTATGTTAATCTTTGAAGGCCGTTATGGCGTTCTATTCTGTCCAAACCACGCCGGGCTTTGGCACAGTTAGGACGGAATAGAATGTCCTAGCTGTTTGGCTATCCTGAATCCAACTGCGCTTCCTGGATGCGATCGTGGTCTGGAAGGCGTGCCTAGCATCATAGGGACTCCCCCCTGACCCGATCCGAACATTGAAATCTCTAAATCGAGTGCACGATTGCGGGATTTCAATTTGTTTACATCAGAACATTGTTCTGATGTAGACAAATTAACCCGATCGTCAAACGGTTAAAAGCAAAGTGGCATCATTTTGAAAGTCACGTCACTATTTACAAGAATCTTATCCATACTTGGGGGTAAAAAGGTGCTTTGGGATCAGCTTGAGTCCGGAGCTGCACCAGTTACTCATGATGGTAAATTTCAGAAACATAACACCGGAATGCTTTATATACTAATGTAATCACCTAATTGTGGGGTTTGTTTACTCTACAGAACCATTTAAACAGCTGAAAAGATACAAATATTGACACTTATGCTAACAGGTAAAGGGAACAGAGGACCTATTGGATCTTCTACCAAAATAAAATGATATGTAGCCAAAAAGGAGCAACAGAGCAAACTAATACCCAAAAGGGTCTTTAAAACTAAAGAGATTGTACTTTCCCTAAAGAACGTTTTGAAGTGAAACACATTGTCAGGAAGATGTCAGAGCTATCAACATATAAAGCATGAAAAGTGACCTGTGCATAAGTGAATAAAACACGGATCTGAATCAATAGGAATTTCTATTTAAACAGAACTCACTCCCTGGTCATCACATCAATCTATGTAACCAAGATGGTCTAATGGCGTCCAGAGGAAGAAATGTGTGTTCAATGTTTCAGATTCCATAATTGCTCTTCTGGAATAAACTTATTATGTAACTAAAGTACAAAACAACCAAGCTCCAGTGGCCAGTGTAATTTAACAGACAGTATGTGTTTCTCATCCAATGCTGATAATATGGCTTCCCGGCTGAACAATAAATATATATCAATTTAAATTAGTCACGTGCAACATTTATACCGCCATGTCAGCTTATCCAAGGAAAAACCAACAACCTAATTAATCATTTGTCAATAAGAAGAAAAATAAATCCCCATGAATCACCAAAAAAGTGACACACTGATTCTCGCTGGATCAGCTAAGTACAATAAGCAGCACGTGGCTAATCAACCTCCTGCGCCATACAGACACGTTCATTTTGTCAAAACTGATCCATAATTTGCAGCAGAAATGTTCTCGTTTGCACTTGACACTTTTTTTATTAATTTATTTTTCTTTGTTTTCTTATAAATGTAGAAAAGCCCAAAAAGGGGTCATGTGATGCACCTGCAGCAGGTTATGATGTCAGTAATGACATCAGTGTCAAAGGTTTCCCACAAAGACACATGCACAGTGACAGAATACACACAGTGTGTGCGCAAGGCTTCCTGCATCTCGCCAGTCTGCAGGGGGTTAATACACGGCTATATGCAAACATAAGAAATTACATTACATCAGGGGTCGACAAATCTATTTAAAATTTAGGAGCCAGACAGTGGTATTTGTAAATATATCTATGGAGAATAACCCATAAAGCTAGGAGCCAGTGGCTACCTGAGCCCTGCATTACATCAATTCTTTATCATTTCATTTAAAAATGATTTTGCTATGTCAATAAAAAAAATGACGTATAGATTTATAAATACATTATATGTTCCTTAAATATTCACAGTCTCATCATCGGCAGACTCGATCATTATACATCTGCATGAGTTCCTGTTTGCATCTCTGCTACGACTACCTAAAAAACAAAGAAAATCAGAGGCAGTGCAGAACGAAGTGATTGATATTTGTAATATTAAATATCTATGGTGGCTCAGTCACAGTTTGTCATCAAATAGCCTGTTCCTTGTTCGCTCCCTATGGCACTAAGCAGTATCGCTGGTCACTCAGCTTGTGAGGGCCGTGGGCAGCTTATTGTAGGTTGGCACCCTTATACAAGGAGGTAAGTGTCATGCTGTATTCCTAGGCCAACAAGAACATCTTTATGGTGACTGCTAAATTGGGCACTTACATTCAGAATATGATTAATCACAACTGCTTCTCAGGGTTGGGGTTATAACAGGGACAGATTTTGGCCTAGGACAAATAGGGCCGCATGGTGTAGCTGGACAGTAGTTTTATGACACGGTGCCTTCCTGGCCTGAATGTTTTACTTATTAATTTATTACAAATGAATAATCCCTGGTATTCACTTGTAAGAAAAATAGGAGGAAATAGAAGGGACAGTCTAGACATAATTTACTTATTGTTACACATCAGAGAAGCATCCTGCAGCTGATCCCACAGCTATAAGTTTGTAAGAAGTAAATGAAATATTTAAATATTCATAGTTTGTTAAAAGCTGAAAATGTCCGCCAAGCTCCGCCCACCTATTCCATGTATATTTTGGTATGTGAAGTTTCTCCAATCACAATCGACTTGTGAATAAGTTTTGTGCTTGTGCAATATGAAATAGCTAACTGAAAAATATTAAACGTGCACTGCTAAACTATCATACAAGAAAACAGCTAACTGGACAAAAAGAAAGCTGTGGGCGGTGCTTGGCGGCCATTTTCAGCTGCTAACAAGCAATGATTATGGAACCTGTTGCAAGATGCTTGTCTAGTATGTAACAGTAAGTACTAAAGAACAAGTATAGGGTCTAGACTGTCCCTTTAAGTTGTAGGAGAGAGGAATGTAATACACAGCAGGTTTCTCCAATGCCTAGGGCAGCACAAACACAAGATACCCCTAAATACTGGGTGCTACGTTAAAGGATAAAATGCTGTAGCAGCTCACCTTCCCCATTTATCTGTTATTATATACACTGTGTTACAACATATATGGCTCTTCTGATTGCAGATATTAAACACAATAGAAACAATGATACAATTTTATTATTAGTGAATACTTTACCTTGAGTATCAGTAAAAAAACAACTATTTTAAGTTAGAACATTTGGATGTGAAATGTAGCACATTAAAGACACAATGCACTAACCTTAACCGAGTATTGCTTGGAACCTCCACATAAGAACATCTAAAGGTCAGAGGACTTGGATGCCGTTGTCACAGATGTGCTGTTTCTTGTCTCAAAGCTGATGCCATCTCCTGTTAATCTGGATTCTATCCAAGGAGAGACCCAGACTAAGTACCATCTCTCCCCAAGAAAGTCTTTAAAGTTCTTTCGCCAACCAATATCATAGGTTCTGGTGTGACCTGCAAACCACTCCTTGGTGGTGGCTCCACGAGATAAAAGTGCCAAGTGCAAGACGAGAAAAACAAAGCAGAAGAGGAAGCCAACCACGCAAGTGTCAGCCACAAATGCAAATACAAAGGCAGAGGGAGTCACGTGGCCTGGATAGAAGAGAAACATATCCTGTAAAATCTCCAACCTTTTAGCTCAGAAGTTGAAATACTATTATACATTTTCAGGTTTATTTGTGAATATGAAATTGCTGGTTTTGTGCTTTAAAACCACAACCTATTACAATGGGTTGGGTTTGGAGGTAAAATAATATTGTATTATGTTATCACTTTATGTACAAACGCATTATAAACAGAAGCATTATACAATATACCTGTATTAGTAAAAAGGCTTCTAGTAAAAGTTATGACTATTTCAGTAGCGGTGGTGTGCATCATATCAGTAATGACAATTTGCTGCTAGTAGTATTATGTGAGGGTACATTAAAAACAAGAAGTAAAACTGCTGGAGTCATGAAGACCTGGTTCCTAGATATGTCAAGCCCAGGTCTAAGAGGCCTACAAATTACCCAAGATAAGTCAAGCCCAGGTCTAAGAGGCCTACAAATTACCCAAGATAAGTCAAGCCCAGGTCTAAGAGGCCTACAAATTACCCAAGATAAGTCAAGCCCAGGTCTAAGAGGCCTACAAATTACCCAAGATAAGTCAAGCCCAGGTCTAAAAGGCCTACAAATTACCCAAGATAAGTCAAGCCCAGGTCTAAGAGGCCTACAAATTACCAAAGATAAGTCAAGCCCAGGTCTAAAAGGCCTACAAATTACCCAATATAAGTCAAGCCCAGGTCTAAAAGGCCTACAAATTACCAAAGATAAGTCAAGCCCAGGTCTAAAAGGCCTACAAATTACCCAAGATAAGTCAAGCCCAGGTCTAAAAGGCCTACAAATTACCCAAGATAAGTCAAGCCCAGGTCTAAAAAGCCTACAAAGTACACAAGATAAGTCAAGCCCAGGTCTAAAAGGCCTACAAATTACCCAAGATAAGTCAAGAGAAAAAAAGGAAAAAAAGAGGTGGTGTGAGTGCTACCTACTTGGTGTTAAGATAAAATCCCTATATGGTCTTAATAATCTCAAATTAAGACAAGAAAGTAAAAAGCAAGAGGTGGGAGAAGCGCTCTAAGAGGAGCTAACCAAATGAGATAAGTGATGGAAAAGTTAAAATTAGTACATTTATTTTATAACAGCAATCTGCAAACAATATTAAAAAAAATATATAAACATAAAAAATCAGTGTAACGATGCCAGCATCTAATAATAAGAAAGAATAAATAGACAATAAAAAATATAAATATAAAAATCTGTTTGAATTAATACAGAGGAAAACAGTTATTATACGCTAATTGTTAGAAAAGAGACAAATCAGTATATGATAATTATCATAGATTACTAGCTAGACCAGTGAGAGAACAAACAAATCAATTAAAAATGGTATAGAATTGTTGCGTGTTTATAACAAGATGCAGCAAGGAGAGGCAATACTTATGTTATTTGTGTCCGATGGTAAGTATGATTCACTGTGCACAGACTAACTGTAGATAACCTTGGAGCCAGGGGGTGAACACAGGAACAAACCCGGTATGCTGTGAATACGGGAACAAACCCGGTTTGCTGTCCGTAAGAGGGAGCCGTGAGATAGAGCCGTTGGTTTTTGACGTCACGTCACCTGACCAATCTGGAAGGTCCAATAGTAACCTGGAAATGAACTTTGTATTCGTCTGTAAGGCTGTATTGAAGAAACTTTGTATCGATGACAAACTGTCTATGACAGCAAATCCTCTTGTTATTCTGTGATGATAGATGAAACAGCTGATCAAAGTCAGTAATGTCCGTGATGTACTATAGGAGCTTTAGGAATTACTCATATAGTTTGTTTAGGTAGTATATCAACAAACAATGAACCTAATCGGTATAGCTATTTTTTTTAATAAAGCACTCAGGAATTATTCATATGTCTACCTCAATGTTGCTTATAGAGATAGAGATGAACCTTATCAAGATATTTCTTGATAAAGGCAGTTTTCCCTGCCGAAACGC